>NW_022204325.1:0-60629 GCF_007655135.1 Punica granatum | reverse complement strand
TGGGGATCATGAGGACATGAGATACGGTGGAAGATACCATTTTTCTGCAGTTCAGATTGAAAATCTGCAGAGAGGAATTCCTTTGCACCATCTGACTGAAAATACTTGATTCGACGTCCATGGAGATTCTCAATTTGAAGACGAAATGCTCGAAAAACACTAAGTACATCAGATCGAGATTTAAGGACATAAAACCAAGAGTATTTACTGTAATCATCAAAAAAGTGAATGTAATAATGATGACCAGTAGAAGAAGTAATTGGTGCAGGACCCCAAATATCAGTATGAACAAGCTTAAAAGGAAGGTGCTTTTGTGAAGAGTAGATGGAAAAGAATTATTTATTAATTTTCCTTCTTGACAGGCGGAGCAAATATGACCAACATGATCATTATTAAGGGAAAAGGAAGTACTTAAAGCACGACAGGATTATTGGAAAAGACGAATGCCCCAGGCTGCTTGATGCTAGAGAACACTAGATCCGGACACAGAAAGATGAGCTTGAGGATGGTTGATATGCCTATCTCTCTCGGGTGAAAACAGTAGAGTCATCTTTAACTGTCCACGCATAAGCTCCTAGTGTGTATGACGATCCTTCACAATGAAACAATCTGGGTGAAGTTCAAAAAATCAAGTATTGTCTCTAGCGAATTTAGATATAGAATATGTGGTGCATAAAGAATATGATTTAAGTGTAAAGGACGTTGAGAGAGTTTAAGACTAGAGGAACCAGAGGCAAGGACTGGAATTGATTTACCATCACCCACGAGAATGTGATCTGAGTGTGAGGTGTCATCATGAAAATTGAGGTTGGATATGTCAGATGTGACATGGTGTGTTGCCCCTGAGTCCATGTACCAGTCTGAATCATGAATTCCCGGATAAGCACCATGGGTCAGATGAGCCTGTGCTCCAGAAGACTGACAGAATGGAGCGGTGTGTCCTGGACGGTTGCAGATTTGGCAAATAATTGTGAATTGGGCCGAAGAACAGAATTGCCATGCCAAAGGCTGGGCGGGCCTCTGGTAGAGTGACGGCTGAATTGGGGCCGGCCAGAAGTTAACAGCTCAAAACTGCCCTGAGGCCCGAAAGAATTACCCTGAGGCTGAGGCCGAAGGAACCTGGGCCGAAGCGCGGGTCTCGGATTGAGCCCGAGTTGACCTGACCTAGATAGTTCTGACCCGAGTTCGCCTGCCCGGCCTGACCCAATCTTCTCTGCCCGACTTCTCCCCAATCTGAAAATTAGGGTTTCCTTCCTCCATACGTTCCAGAGAGAAAATCACCCGAGCCTCCCGATCCTCCCGAGCCTCCTTTGCTGACGGAGTTCTTCTTGCCGCCGTAACCCTTCCCGGAGTTCTTCTTGCCGCCATGCCTCCCTTCCTTCCGTCCGTGTAGAAAGCCTCTATGGGTCCTGCGCCGAGCAGACCCGAGAGCGGAGCGCTCGAAGGTGCGGCAATCGTCTGGCTTCCCTGAGCGTAAGGCGACGCTCTTCGTGGCCAACGAGAAGAGATTGAAGTTTGTCGGTGGTGAGGGTAATCATCCGTTCCGACTGTGCTAGGACAATCGGTTCCCAATCGGGGCCGAAACCCGTGTATATGCGTCGATTAATGTCTGCTAATGTTTTTGTTTTTTCCAATTTGGGCATATCGAAGAGCATGCTCTTTCACCATTCCGATAAATTTAGCCATTGGTTGATTGCCCTTTTTTAGGTCTCGCCACTGTTGGTCGAGAAGATCTTCCTGGGCGTCGGTCTGGGTGAGAAATGAGGTCGCAAGGGAGGTCCATGCCTCCTGTGATGTCCTGGCAGTGAGAATGGTGACGCCGATCTCCTCTGTTATTGCCAACATTACACAGGTAAGTGCGAAATTGTCTCTGGACTCCCACCTGAGATAGTCAGGATTAGCACCTATAGTGCCATCAACTGCTGTGATAGTTTTGTTTGGTGCAATCGCTCGACCTTCAACATGGTCCAGCAATCCATAGGTAGCAAGTAGAGGGTCATGATACCTTTCCAATAGAGATAGTTTCTGCCATTCATTTGATAGGGATAGTAGGAATATTAGAGGGTGTTTGAATGATAACAGACGAGGATGAAGAGGAGATGAGTGCGGAATTATTGTCAGCCATAGAGAATGTGAGAAAGAAAAAGCTGTGAGAAGAATCATAGATTAGGATCAGGAGGATTATAGAGCAATACGGGTGTTATCCTGATTTGAGGCTTTGATACCATAAAGATTGAGAAGAATTGGCTGAATCCTCACTTACTTGGTGAGGTGAAATTGATTGAAAATAAATAGTCGTATACAAGGGTCTAAAAATAGAAGTTAGTTCTAGATATGGAAACTATATATACACGACTAAAATACATAAGCTATACATAGCAAGCATTGATGATGATGATTCATGCTAATCTTCTCTATTAGATAGAATTAAATTAAAGTAAAATTTTAAAATTTTACTTTAAAATCAAACGAGAGTAAAATATTTCCTATTTATCTTCCAACGGTCTTTCCTTGGATGAAAAAAAGGTGCATGGAATGGACTTTTCTTAAATGGCTGGCATCGCTTTCTCTGTGGAAAGTTGTCGTTGAATATTGCATTTCTTCTTCTTTTTTGTTTTTCTTTCGGTCAATTTTTAGTTGTTTTTCTTTGTACCTTTGGCTTTGGATTTATTTTATTTCTTTGTTTTTCCTATCGGGAAGATCTTTTTCTGATTGTTAAACGCCATTTTCTCCACAAACAAAAGAAGAAAAAAATGATTTGGTTCCGAAGGAGGCATAAGGCCTAACATATTTTCTCCAAATTTTTTCCTTATGAAATTTTACATTCGTCCGTGCAAATATCACTCGTTAACGATTCTATTCTACCCGAAAGACAGAGACCATGGATAACATGATTGTTTTAAAAAAAAAATTCGTTTACTTCCAATGTTTCATATTCCCGACTCAACCATGGCTCCCCTGTATCCCTGATCGTTAGGCGATGATTTTGTGGATCCAACACATCAATCCTTTGAAGAATAAGGGCCAGTCAACGTAGCGTCGCCAAGCCTAACGAAGTTGTCAGACGCGTCCCACCCCACCTCGCCCAGGACATGCTTAGTCCAGGTTCTAACTTGGACGCTAAGAGCATCTGCAGAGCTGGGAAAAAAAAAATAGGGCCCAATTATCTCCACGTGGCAACTTGGGCCGGGTCATTTTTTTCACCCGCGAAGTGTGCAGCATGCTCCAATAGGAGCGTGCCACGTGGACATCATGTTTGCCATTCTTTCCCTTTTATTCTTATTTTTTTAAAATTGCGAAGAGCCATTGGAATGGGTTCCAACGGCCCTTTGCAATTTTTTTATTTTTTATTCAAATGTATTTTCTAATTTATCCTTTTATAATTGAAATAAATTTTTGATCATATATAAAATTCACAAATTTCCTTTTCAGACCAGATAAATATTTTTTAAAAAATTCATATATAAATTTGTTAATTTCTATTTTTCGCCGAAATAATTTTTTTTAAAAATAATTATGTAAATTTATTAGATTTTATTTTCTAACCGAGAATTTTTTAATAAAATTAATAAATTCAGTTTTTATCATCCATAAAAAAGTAGCCGTTGAATTAATTTTTTTAAACCCAAAATTATTAACTTTGAAAATTAAAAAACTATTTTTAATTCAAAACTAAATTGCATAATTAAAAATAATTAAAAGATTATGAGCTTCCAAGGTTCTCAATTAATTAAAGGGTTAATTTAATGTTTCATATTTAAATCAGATCAATACATTAATGAATGTTCGTCCATTTAACAATTATTAGTGGATAATCCATATATTTTTTTCAATTATAAGAACAGCTTATAAGCTAGTTTAAAAAATGGAAAGCTAACTACAGGGACATGAGCCATCCCATTTGTGATTGGGGTATTACTTATTCATCGTGAATTAATAACACTCAACTAACATTTTTTTCTTGCACCCTTTCTCAGTCCATATAATTTGTACATATGAATTTAGTACAGAGTAACGACATTGGTTGATTCAAGTGGTTTAATGTCTCTTTTTCTTAAGTAAATCTATAAGTTTGACTCTTATAAATGAAGAAAATTCATGATTTGGAGAATTTTGCTCCTTAGTAGGCTAATTTGGGTTCAACTTTAATTAATAGGGTCTAATGAATTTCCAAATATCGGGCCATGAAAACAGAAAAAAAAAAATTAATACATCGGATCCCTTCTCCCTTCAAGAAAAATAAGTGGTTGTTACTTTTTTTTTTTCTTTTTTCATATGTCATAAAATATTTCTGAGAAACATGGAGTATACATTGAGCTCCAAATGCTCTCCCACTCCAGCTGCGCAAAATAAACTAATTAATCATCTAAAAGGGAAAACCTCCATCATTATTGTCATCAGGCAACCCACGCCAACTAAACCATTTGAAACAAAAATGGCTTGCAGTTAATTTATTAATCAATTCTCATGAAAAATGAGCTTAAAAAAATTGTCAAAAACACACATTAATTCATCTCTTCTTTCGACTTTTAGCTTCTTACCTTACTGGGTTAGTAGCGGACTGCAATAATTCCCACTCTCACCAGGTCATTCTCAACTGCAATTCCTACCTTCATTAATAACTCAACTGCTACTTTGAAATTTTGGTCTTTTTCCGAAGCTTATTTTTCCCACTTCTTTTTTCCTACATTTTTATTTTGTTTTTCTATGCGATTGCAAGTTTTAATATTTAGATAACCACCCCCCAGCAAGAAACGGACTACTGGTGGATAAAGCAGAAGACAGTGATAAACATCTCGTGGCGACTGCATCAAGCTGACACTGGACCGAGGATTACTTTCAACTAATAAACTCGTTAGGACATCTCACGATCTCACTAAAAAAGGTACAAAACAGTAAACGGTGGCCGATACTAAAAGTTTTTCTCCCCTGTATCCTTTTATTAATGGCAATGCCCTCAACATCCATTATTGAAGACACAAGCAGAGCATCTCCATATACATCAAAAGTTAAAAAGCATCCTCATAAACATGAAAATATCCACTTCGCAAGCACAACCAACAACAGCAACAAAATACAGAGGAGCTCTGCTGGGAAATTACTCCATTTCCAGGCTGAGGACTCCCCTTACTTTGGCTTTATCATCTCCAGGACCTTGCACCAGGCAGGTCGGGACGAGATATCGGCGACCCAGGCGCTAACCTTCGGCCTTGCGTCGAAGATCTTCCTGACCTGGGTGGGCATGAGGTAGTTCAGGGTCGGCAGGTGGTGGAGGTCAGCGAGGGTGAAGCAGTCCCCACCAAGGTACTTGGACTGAGACAGGCGGGCCTCGTACACATCCAGGACCTTTGCGAGCTTGTGCTCGTACTCCTCCACTACTGCTGCATCGGTTTGTATCCCCAGCAGGGGATTAATCGCCAGCTCAAACTGCAGCTTCAACGCTGCTGGGTCGTACTGTGGGCCTCCACTTCCATCCACACGGAAACGGTCGCCATTTCCTTGCCGGGGATCACCAGCGGAGTTCCCTTGTCCGCGTATGTGTGAGCTATGTACTGGGTGATCGCCCTCGACTCTACAGAGAAATCAAATAATCCTCTAAGTTTCACGATCGTGTTTGCACCATAGAAGATCAAACCGGCCCGAGGGCTTAGGACATTCATCTAATAGGATCGAAACTCTAATTTCAACATATCATGAATAAATGAACTTTCGGAATACTTACCAAAGAGCTTTAGGTCTCCATCCTCAAACGCGGGGACTAGACCGAATGGCTGCACCACGAGATGAACAATTTCACAAGGTATGTTCTTTTTTTTTTTTAAATCTTATCTTTAGGAGAAGGAAGCAGAAATCGGAATTAGTAAACTCACGTTGAGAGAAAGGAAGGGCTCCTTCTTGTGTTCGCCGGATCTCAAGTCGACCATGACAAACTCGAAGTCGAGCTCCTTCTCATAGAGGCAGGCGAGCACCCTCCAAGTGGCTGAGGATATGGGGTTGCCATGGACCTTCAGAACCGCCATGTCTGAAACTAAAGAAGCTTATACTGAGATCAAATTAAGGGTTGAGAAAGATATTGGGGATGGGAGTGAAGGTGGGAGAGGGGAGCAGAGGAGGGGACTCTTTATAGGGAGGGAGTGGGTGATTGAACTTATTTGAGGGCAGCCTGACGAGTTCAATTCCTATTGGAACGCTATGATAATAAATTATATAATACTATTGGACATTTGTTTGGTTTTCTTGCTTTGGATGACCAAAGTCGATAGGAGAAACGTTATTATGTTATCATGAATTTTGGGTAGTGGAAGATGGAATATTCCCAATATTGGGGTAAAAAAAAGAAATTTGAGATTGGGAAAAAAAAATTATATTGCATATTCGGGAATGGGAATTATTGCTACCGCATTTATTAATATGTCAAATCTTCATCTTATGTTCAATTTAATACCAAATGAGGAAAAATGTAGTGTAGTGGCACGAGATTTATGTTTCGAATCTCACTAGTGGAACTATTCATATGAAATATGTATATAATATTGTAAACATAGAATTGGTTAAATAAAATGTATAGCTGAGGTCGTTTTCACCATAAAAAACTTTATTGTTGAATATTGTTATTATTATTTTTTACTTTTTCTTTTTTCCCTTTGAATTCATTGAAGACTTAGATTTTATCAACCCTTCCTCCATGAGCGTTTTCCTGTTGGGAACATCTCCCTTTTTTGGTTGCTAAAACGTTGTTTTCTCTGAATATTGCGTGTTCATTCGTTCGTCTGTGCAAATGTCATCCACTATCGATCTTCTTTTTGAGTGACCGCTTATTTCATTGGCCACTTATTTCATTATTTCTTCTCGGAAAAGTTTCCCCTAGAACGTTTACATCCCTCCGCTTTATCAATGAAATAAAAAATTTTTTATTAAATATTTGTAAGTATAAGATGATAAGATCTCATTATGTGTAGTTAAGCCTGCAGAATCACATAATCGACTTATTTGGATAGCATTAGTAAGGAGTGGGTGGGATGATGAAGGTTACTTCGCATGCATTACATAAATTTTTTGAGTTTTAAAAAATAAGGACACGCCAACAAAATGTTGGTTTAGTATTAAGCCGTTCAAATCCCCGTAAGGAGGAGAACACAAGTTCGAGGCTCGAGAAACGCCCTTATTGAGAGGAGAAATAACCTCTAATACTCAATCTCCCAGAATTGTGAAGTTAATGTTTCCCACAATTTTGTAATAAACGCACTTATTGAGAGGAGAAATAACTTCTAATACTCAATCTCCTAGAATTATGAGGTTAATGTTTTCCACAATTTTGTAATATTAAAAATGAGAATACAAGATCGAGTCTCGGGAAGTGCACTTATTAGAAGGAGAAATAACATCTAATACTCGATCTCCTGGAATTTGAGAGTAATGTTTTCCATAATTCTGTGATCAAAAAAAAAAAAAAGTAAAGACACTATCTAGTGCTCTCTGAAAATTTTTGGTTTCTACTCTCATCTGTATCCTCATAAATTTGATTATCCCAAATGTTGCAATTTAATTTTTCGACTCGCCTTAACGCATGAGATTATATATGTTTATAGATTTTTCATAAATTTGATTATCAATACACAAACACTCATTTATGGTATAGTAGAAACGAAAAAATATAATATGTCGTATTTTATTGCATCTTTCTTTTATTGTCGTGTGGAGTGCGGGTGCACCGTCCGCTAGTAGATATAAAAAGTAGAAGATGAAATTAGTGCATCGGATCCCTTCCGCCTTCAGGAAAAGAAGTGCCTAAGTGTAACTTCTTTTTCTCTTTATATGTCATTCGATATACAAATTCTGAAATTTTTAAGTTGGAGTATTAACATTGTGTCTTCAAATGCCCGCACATCGTAAATCCTCAATGTGAGTGAATGACGACAGAGAGTCTGGTGCCGGCGGCGGCGGGTAACCCTCCCGCCGGGGAGGAGACCAATCGCAACAGCAAGAGAGTGAGAAATAGTTCGCAATCGTGAAAAGGACTCTATACAGGAGACAAATGGGAGAGGAGTGGATGGGTCTGATGCAGCTTTGAATGAGCCTGAGGATGCCAATGGAGGGAAACTGAAACTCACGTTCAAACAGATGGTATTTTGGTCGGGGTGCAAAAGAGGTTATTGTGAAGGATTCCATCCCATTCAAATCTCGGTGCAGGTCAGTGAGGACATGGGAGTTCTGTGATCAAGACGATGATGGGCCCGAATCGGAGGATTGCCCAGTGATTCGATTTTCGAAGGAGCTTCTCCGGAAGGTGCGGGCGCCATGGTGGGGCTCTCTCATCATCGAAGTGTTAGGAAGGAAAGTAGGCTATGTGTACCTTCGAAGAAGACTGCGACGATTGTGGAAGCCTAAGGGGGACTTCAAATTGATTAGCTTGGGCAACGATTTCTTCACAGCTAAATTCAGCGACATGGAAGATCGGGATAAGAGTTCTTTAGGATGGACCTTGGACGATACTGGGCCACTACCTCTCCTTTCGGAATTGGGTACCTAATCTCTGACCATCGAAGGCAACGATCGAGATGGCTGCTTTTTGGATCCGCATTGCGGAGTTCCCACCGAGTACTGTAATGAGGCTTGTTTAAGAGAAATTGGGGATGCTATTGGTCGAACTATCAAAATTGACATCAACACGGATTTTCGACATTTCTTATGAAGGTATCAACCTGGTATTTTTTTAATTGTGGGTCAACAGATTGATGTCTGTCCGGAACAAGAAATTTCTAGGTCAGCTGGCAAACACTCCGATCAACCGGCACCGGCTGAGGTACAGCGAGATTCCGTTCAACAGCAGCAAGATGACCCAGGCCCATCAGGTCCCAATAAGTGTAGAAAGCCCAATAGCATGGAGGCTTCGAAGAAGAAGCCGAGACAGTGCCAAGGGAGAATGGTGGAGAAGTCCACAAGGCAAAGGCCTGGTCAAACCTATGTTTCAGAATTCTGGCCCGGCTCCAAGCGGATGTGAGAACTTCTGATGCTCTCCTCTCCCCCCCGGTGCAGTTAAAATTACATTCGTGCTGAGAACCCTGACGTCGTTGTTATTTGCGGAGCCACGGGGTAGCAGCCAAAAGGCAGAGAGGATTTGTAAGCGGTTCGCGGGGTTTTCTTATGTTCGTATAGAGGCTCGTGATTTTTGTGGAGGTTTATAGGTCTTTTGGAAGGCTAAGAGGCTATAGCTTACTAGAATCGAGAGGCAGGCCCAAGCTTTTCATTTTCGTGTATCTTACGGCAACCATACATGGTTACTTACTCCGGTATATGCTCATCCGACCTTAACTACTAGAAAGGAGCTTTGGTCTTTACTAGAAGGGCATGGCTCGCGTTTGGCTATTTAATGATATTCTAGATGCTAGTGAAAAGACAGGGGGAGCTCCATTCGGTCCAAGTTCAGCAGTTTACTTTCGAGCTACGATGGAAAGCTGTGGTCTTTTGGATAGGGGCAGTAGTGGACCTTGTTACACCTGGAAAGGTTCTCAATCTCGGGGTTACGATCAAGTTTGCAAAAGGCCTGATCGGGCACTATGTAATGCGGCATGGAGGATGACTTTGCAGGAGGCATTGATGCAGGTTTTGCCTCGAGTCAAGTATGACCATTTGATGTGCCCTAGCATGCAATTCAGGACGATGTCAATTCTAGTTTCGGTCCTATTACGCATTTCAAGGCCAAGAAACTTACTGCATCTCGCCCCGTACCCATTACCATACTTGAGTGCATGGAAATAGGTGGTCAAACACTTTGATCAAGTAGAGTAGGTGGCTCATTAATTACCCACCTGCATTTTGAACGAATTTCCTTCAAATAATGGTGGTTGCACTAAGCTGGATGGGGTTGGAGACTTTTGTTCAATCATCTTCATTTAAACTTTATACTTGGGAACTAGTTGTCTTTACTTTCCATTGTTGTCACTGTTGAAGTGATTGTAAGAGCACTATATAAGCTCTATTCTGATCAATGAGAAGGGCATGAATATTTACATTTCCTCTCTTTTCTTATATGAACAAGTTTCTTATTTAGTGGTAAAAACTCCAATTCTTATAGTTCATCATTGAGCTTAACGAATCAAAACGACTTTCTTACTCGTGGCGAGTTATCTTATCGAATGAGTTTAGTTGGATCTACCTTGCACCTTTCTTTCTTCTCCATTTCTAGTCCGTGAGCTCATCACCATCACCCTATTATTGTCAAACTCGACAGGTGCGGACAAGGTGATCCGAGCAAACGATCATTCTGTTACTTGGCAGCCTGGCACTCTAATTCGCACTACCTACGTCTCCTCAATGAGGAATGGAATAATCATCAATACGTACCAACGGGCCTTGCTTTTTCCCGTGAAAAAATCAAAGAATGGAATAGAGTTATTTTTGGCCATATAGAGTCAAGGAAGCGGAAGGTGCTTGCACGACTGAAAGGGCTGCAAAGAGCAATGCAAGAACGGCCTAATAGGTTTCTCCGAAGGCTGGAAGTTGAATTGAATAATGAATTGGATGATATTCTTGCCCAAGAAGAGCTTTTATGGTTTCAAAAATACCGGAGCGAATGGATGCAAACTGGAGACCGGAATACAAAGTATTTCCAAACCAAAACTATCATCAAGAGAAAAACTAAAAAGCGTTTAATACGAGTATTATTTGATTACAGAGTAAAATTTGAAGGAAAAAATTAACTATTAAATTATTCATGGATCATAAACTGATATATTTAATTGTTATATTGATAAATTATATTTAATTACTAAAAATATTAATAATAATATAATACATTATTTATTTTTATTAAGATAAAAGACGTTAATCTTATGATCGTAATTTTCATTATAATCTCATAATTTTATGTATTTTAAATCCAAGGCTTTTACAAACCACTACTATAAAATTTTAGCTAGAAAAAATAATTTTAATAATTAACTTCACAATTAAACACCCTAAAATACGAGAAGTTGATAATGTAGAATGATAACTCTACAAGGAACAAAACGTCGAAATGGACACAAAAGGAACTGGAAGTATATGGATAACAACGCTCGTGGAGTGCTGATCTGGAGGGAATGGATAGATGACACTGATTTTCCATAGCGATTATTGGATATATAGTAATTACTCTGAGGGGAACAGAATGCATCCAGCGAAAGTACAGGATTGCCCTCTCGTTTACCGTATTATTACTGGTCAATGCCCCCAACTTTCATCATTGGAGACTCAAGCACCAGCAATCTATATAGTCCATAGTCCATCACCCAAAAACCACTCTCCCAGCAACAGCAGCAACAACAACTACTACTACTACGATATATGTGAGAAAGCAAGCCTCAATGCTGCTTCCTAAACTCGACAACCTTGCACCACGCGGGCCGGGAAGTGATATCGGCGACCCAGGCGCTGACCTTGGGCCTCGACTCGATGAGCTTCTTCGCCGGGGTGTCCATGAGGAAGCTCAGGGTTGGGAGGTGGTGGAGGTCAGCGAGGGTGAAGGTGTCCCCGCCGATGTACTTGGACTGGGACAGTCGAGCCTCATACACGTCCAGGACCTTCCCGAGCTTCCCCTCGTTCTCCTCCACCACCGCGTGGTCGGGCTGCATCCCGAAGTGCGGCTTGTAACCCAGCTCCCATGCGAGCTTGCCCGCCAGTGGGTCGTACTGGTGGGCCTCCACCTCCATCCACACCGACACGATCGCCATCGGCTTCCCCGGCACCACCAGCGGCGTCCCCTTGTCGGCATACTCGTGGGATATGTACTGAGTTATAGCCCTCGACTCTGTTCATAAGGAACAAGTGCTTCAGCTTCCAAAGTACAATACCCGATTTTCATTTAGGGAGGCTATCTATATCCCTTTATTTACCGATAATTAAAACCACGAGATTCTTACCGAAAAGCTTCAAGTCACCATCCACGAATGCTGGAACTTGACCAAACGGCTGCACCAAAGCCGACATTTACAGAGACATGTCAGATTTTTTAAGCAGTTCGGAACAGAACATCTGAAATTGACTCGGGAAGTCCGATTGAGAATAATCGAACACTAATTGAACTAAAGATGCGTATCACTGCATTATACCTCTTTTATCAAGATCTTCTCGGTTCTGGTTATACCATAATCAGAAAATTTTAAAAAAATCCAAGAAAATTCATAAAATAAAATTTTGGAGAAACTTCAGAAAAATTTTAAAAAATGAAAGAAAATTCAAAAAAAAAAAAAGACAGTTCAGAAGGTGGAATCGGTACTGACGTTGAGGGAAAGGTAGGGTTCCTTCTTGTGCTCGCCGGATTTCATGTCGACGGGGATGAACTCGAAGTCCAAGCCTTTCTCGTAGAGGGAGGCGAGCACCCTCCACACCGCGGAGGACAAAGGGCTGCCGTAGAGCTTCATGACCGCCATGTCTGAACGAGATTTGACCACGAGACTCACAGAGGATCAAACAATTGTCGCCGAAGAAGAAGAAGATGAAGAGGAGAAGGGTTCGATGCGAGGGTATGAGAATAAAAGGGCGGAGGGGACGATTTTATAGCCAAAATGGGGGGGAGGTTGACTGGTCGGGGACCTTCTGGAATGCTCTAAATATGAAATCGGGATATTTTCGTCGGCCAAGTTCGGCATGCCAAATTCGGAAGAAATAGGAACACTTTCCCCTTTATTTTCATTTTTCCGCATAAAAAGAATTGCTAAATTCTCCTAAAATTAGTATTATCAGAACCGAATCGAATATTGAACCGATCGAAGTATGAGTTCATGAGTTCGAACCGCACATTTAATTAAAAATTATATAATACATAATTATTATAAATACAAATTCAAAATTTATTTGTTCTTTCAAAATAACCTCCCTCAACTCCCTCTCTCTGCTGCTCTTCTTCAGTTCTTGTACCCCATGTCCGTCCACCCTAAATCCACCCATCTTTCCACTACCTCAGGCTTCACAGCAACAATTGAAGCTTCTTTGTCTTAAATCACTATAGCAAGCCTTCGATCGAAACCTTGTTGCTTCGATTAGGCAGATAGGCAATGGCCATTAACAGTTCAATTGAAGCTAAGTCGAAATCGGAGAAGGACATGTTGCTTCCGAGGAAGCCCGTGGAGCTGAGCAGCTCACAAACATTTAGATTAGCTATTACTCTGCAGAAAGAATGGACAAAACCCTCATCCCCAAGGCCTTCAAATTCGACGAGCTCTGGGTAGTACCATAGCAGCAAACCTAGTAATTTGCTAAAAGAATTCCTTCAACGGATCTCTGCCCGACTCTCTAGGCGATCTTGACAACCTCCGAGTTCTTCCTCTCTAAGCGATCTTGACTCTCTCTGCAACAGAGAAGAGGAGAACTGGTGCCGATTGTCGAAGACTAGGGTTTCATTAATTTTGAGTTTTTTATTTTTCGGATTTACATTTAGGTCCTTCATGTTTAAAAAATTATGAACTCATCCAACCGGCCGGTTCACATGGATTCGATGGGTTTGCCTAAAAATTGTTCAATTTTTTTAGGTTCATCGGTCTATGTGTGCATTTTCAATTTTTAAGCTAATCGGACTGGACATAGGTCCGGTTTCCAATTCGACCGGTCAAATAGGCCGATCCGGTTCGGTTTTGATATCAGCGCCTAAAATATATGCTTAAGGAAAATCATATTTTCTCGAAAAGTTTTCCTTCAAAGTACCGAAAGTAAAGTGAGCTGCTATTTGCCCACTCTCTTTTTGAAACTGTCGATCTCGTCACTGTGCGCACCCGAATTTCGTCTCGTCGGGGCACGCAATGCGCGAAGCCTCATTGCAACGCGGCTTGGGAGTGTCCACCTTCCCGGGGACGCGCGACGAACGCACGTGAGAAGGAGTCGCCACTTACTGTTTACGACCCGTAGGTCGAGGGCCGTTGAGTCGCCCGGGTCTAGGGGTACGGGGTACACCTAAATGCTAAGGCAATGATCATGCGGAACCGAAAATTCCAAATTCGGGGGTTCTATTACGTGTGGGCCTATATCCCACACGCCCTTTCGGTACTCTAGCTTGCTAGGCTTGCCCTTTTATTTATTTACCACATGATTAAGTTCCGCTCATCTTACGCGTTTTGACACCGTAAATTCGAAGGAACACTCCGACCGACCGTCCACTTTCCGACCGGGATTATTACATGACTAAATATGCATCGTAAAACCCTTACATTGTTCTCTCAAATATAAATTACAATGACTGAATCCCGGTTGGTTCGTGTTCGGCCGTTATTTCACTCATGCTCACCGTATGGTTTGGAAAAGACCGAAATCGAAAATAATGCAACGCGGGCTCATGGAGCCGGTGGTCGGGTCCGACCGGACCGACGGATAACAGAAGAATCGTTTGATTCTTGAGACAGCCGTGGGACAGGTCGAGCTCCCGGGTCATGTCCTGACCACGACTCATTCATCCTATCCGAGTTGTCTTTCCACTTAGACATCACTAAGATTGGGACGTTGAGTCGAGGCAAGACCCGATGCCGCACTCGGGTTGCGCGCTCTCAATGTGCATGGGCGTTGGACCCCGTGATATCGTTTCCTATGAGTTCAGGCTTGAACCGCGATGAATACAACAAATAACAGAAAAGTACATGTTGCAAAGATCACGTATTATCATGTTGCATACACATAATTACATAAATAAAATTATTTAAACGAGGCATGTGCGTTATCGGTGGGGAATCCAAGTAGGAAAAGCGATTGGATATCTTTGGAAAATTTCCAGAGGACTGAATTGAACGATTTTAAAAGATGGGGGACCGATTTGGAAATTCCGAAAGTTTGGGGACTGATATGCAAATTATAAGGGTTTGGGGACTGATTTGAAAATTCTAAAAGATGGGGGACTGATTTGTAAATTTCGAAAGCTGGGGGACTGATTTGTAAATTTCGAAAGATGGGGGACTGATTTGTAAATTCCGAAAGATGGGGGACTGATTTGCAAATCATAAAAGATGGGGACTGATTTGTAAAAAAAACTACTGAAAATGTCCTAGGACTTATTTGAAATGAAATTGAAAATCAGGACTGATCTGAAAGATAAAAAAAAAGGCCCGAGGACTAAACTGAAATAACTCGGAAAGTTTCTTGGAATGCTAGAACAATTCTGGAAAATTCAAGGACTGATTGAAAAATGATAAAGTGACCGGGGCTTGATTGAAAATGATTTTGAAATTCGGGGCAGATCTTAAAAAAATAAAATACGTCCTATGGACTGAAATGTGACGAAACAGAAAGTTCGTAAAATCGAGTTCGGGAAAAAATCCGATCGCCCACGCGACTCAAGAACATACACTGCACATCATATCCATCAAGCAAACAATAATATTCAGGAAATGATCCCTAATCATGCTACTAAGTTGAGAATTTACCTAGTTCGGAAAGTTGAGGGGTGATTCTGTAAATAATAAGAAAAAATAAAAAAAAAGTCAAAGATATGCTGGGTGAGTTTGACCGGGCCGGTCTGAACAGTATCGGGCCGGTCTGAGCTGGATTGGGCCGAACTCCGATGGAATGGACTGGGCCGAATGGAAGATTGGGCTTCGGAAGGATGGATGGGCCGAAGTTGGCGGACTGGGCCGGACCTGCAACAGAGAAATAATGGGCTAGTCCCGAGATGCGGGATAGGGCCTTCAAGAGTCGGGCTGGACCGTTGCCGAGTCGGGTTTGGGCTGTTTTGGCTTGCACAGACCCGAATGGTAGCAACAGACCCGACTGGAAGGGTGGACAGGCCCGACTGGCACAAGTCGGGTCGGACGTCGCCACGGAGGCTCCCGATGGAATTTTGAGGCAAAGTCGGCGGCATTGGACTCCTAACTGACTGAGGAGCACAGTGATAGGTGGCTCGTAGCGAGATTCAACCCGAGCGGACCTGTGCGTCCCTTCAAGTTCGGATCAGAAAGGACGACCAGAGGAACAGGACCGACTGGCACAAGTCGGGTCGGACGTCGTCACGGAGGCTCCCGATGGAATTTTGAGGCAAGGTCGGCGGCATTGGAATGCTAACTGACTGAGGAGCACAGTGATAGGTGGCTCGTAGCGAGATTCAACCCGAACTGACCCGTGCGTCCCTTCAAAGTTCGGATCAGAAAAGACGACCAGAGGAACAGACCCGACTGGCACAAGTCGGGTCGGACGTCGCCACGGAGGCTTCCGATGGAATTTTGAGGCAAGGTCGGCGGCATTAGAACCCTAACTGACTGAGGATCATGCCTGCAGTGGTTTCATGAAGATTAGACATGTCGATGTTCCTGAGAGATGCAAAGAAACCGGTAAAAACTGGAAAATCTGTAAAGGGAGAAAAGAGAGAAATGGCGGTGGTGCGCGGTTGAGCGGCTCTCGGCACGTGACCACCTCGTCACGGGGGAGAGTGAGGGTCATGAGGAACCCTTAGGAAATGATGGCACGACTTGCCATAGTCGTGAGGTGGTGGAAATGTCGAGGAAGCCCGGGAAACCGTGAAGATGTCTATGGAACTCGGTTCTGGACAGGGCTGGTTTGGCAAGCTGGAAGCTTCAAATCGCAAAACTAACACCGGAAATGGACTCAGGGGGTCGAATGCATGTGGGATATGAAGTTTGGTCAAGTTTGGATCGGGTTGGGTGGCGGTCGCCGGAAAACGGTGGAGTTTTCCGGCAGTTGCGTTTTCTTTTTTTCTCCTCTTTCCCCCCAAGATCCCGAAAATGAGCTGCCCCAAAACAAGGAGGATTCCCCTCCCTTTAATTGCCAATTTTTTCCGGGATTTCCGCAGATTTCGGGGAGGAAATCGCGGAGATCCCGAATTTCCGGTTCCGGTAAGCGGCTGGCCGGCCGGCCGGAACAGTAACCTTTTTTTTTTTTTTTTTTTTTTTTTTTTTTTTTTTTTTTTTAGAAATGGTGATAAATTGGGAAATGATAATTTTGCCCCCCTTGGAGCCGATGGACCGAAATTAGGTGCTGACAGCTTGCCCCTCTTTGGTTGTATGCTCGGATAGAGGATGCAGCCAAAGACTATGAGAAGCACCAAGTTTGGTCCTGGCGATCGTCTGGCCATTCTCCTCGTTTGTGTTAATATGTAGGCCTGTAGCAAAATGGTAAAAACCATAAATTAGTAAATGTAGACGCATACTTGAAAGACACGAAGTCCAAAGGTAGTAAATGCGGACACGAAGTCTGGAATGCAATGAATGTGGACACGAAGTCGAAAATGCAATAGATGCGGACGCGAAGTCCAAAATGCAGTGAATGCAGACACGAAGTTCGGAATGCAATGAATGTGGACACGAAGTCCAAAATGCAGTAGATGTGGACGTGAAGTCCAAAATGCAGTAAAGATGGACACAGGGTCTTGAACACAAAGTCCGAAAAGCGGTAAAGAATGACACGAAATCCGAAAAGCGGTAAAGTCGGACACGAAGTCCTGGACGCGAAGTCCGGAAAGCAGTAAAGGCGGACACGAAGTCCTGGACGCGAAGTCCGGAAAGCAGTAAAGGCGGACACGAAGTCCTGGACGCGAAGTCCGAAAAGCAGTTAAGGCGGACACGAAGTCCTGGACGCGAAGTCCGGAAAGCAGTAAAGGCGGACACGAAGTCCTGGACGCGAAGTCCGGAAAGCAGTAAAGGCGGACACGAAGTCCTGGACGCGAAGTCCGGAAAGCAGTAAATGCGGACACGAAGTCCTGGACGCGAAGTCCGGAAAGCAGTAAAGGCGGACACGAAGTCCTGGACGCGAAGTCCGGAAAGCAGTAAATGCGGACACGAAGTCCTGGACGCGAAGTCCGCAAAGCAGTAAAGGCGGACACGAAGTCCTGGACGCGAAGTCCGAAAAGCAGTAACGGCGGACACGAAGTCCTGGACGCGAAGTCCGGAAAGCAGTAAAGGCGGACACGAAGTCCTGGACGCGAAGTCCGGAAAGCAGTAAAGGCGGACACGAAGTCCTGGACGCGAAGTCCGAAAAGCAGTAAAGGCGGACAAGAAGTCCTGGACGCGAAGTCCTGAAGGCAGTAAAGGCGGACACGAAGTCCTGGACGCGAAGTCCGGAAAGCAGTAAAGGCGGACACGAAGTCCTGGACGCGAAGTCCGAAAAGCAGTTAAGGCGGACACAAAGTCCTGGACGCGAAGTCCGGAAAGAAAAAGGCGGACACGAAGTCCTGGACGCGAAGTCCGGAAAGCAGTAAAGGCGGACACGAAGTCCTGGACGCGAAGTCCGAAAAGCAGTAAATGCGGACACGAAGTCCTGGACGCGAAGTCCGGAAAGCAGTAAAGGCGGACACGAAGTCCTGGACGCGATGTCCGGAAAGCAGTAAATGCGGACACGAAGTCCTGGACGCGAAGTCCGAAAAGCAGTAAAGGCGGACACGAAGTCCTGGACGCGAAGTCCGGAAAGCAGTAAAGGCGGACACGAAGTCCTGGACGCGAAGTCCGAAAAGCAGTTAAGGCGGACACGAAGTCCTGGACGCGAAGTCCGGAAAGCAGTAAAGGCGGACACGAAGTCCTGGACGCGAAGTCCGGAAAGCAGTAAAGGCGGACACGAAGTCCTGGACGCGAAGTCCGGAAAGCAGTAAAGGCGGACACGAAGTCGTGGACGCGAAGTCCGGAAAGCAGTAAATGCGGACACGAAGTCCTGGACGCGAAGTCCGGAAAGCGATGAAGTTGGACACGAAGTCCTGGACGCGAAGTCCGAAAAGCGGTAAAGGTGGGCACAAAGTCCTGGAATGCAGGGGTGCTTGGCATTGGGTCATGGCTTTGTTGTGATGATGCAGTGGTGGGTGTGGCTTGCAGTTTGTCGCGTGATTGGACGCGTGCTGGGTGACTTGTGTCGCCGCTTGGCAGGAATGGTCTGATCACTGTATCCACCGAGGATGCCCCAGTCGCTTGTAAATGTTATCGTGGGGAGGCATTGTGTTTGATCTGCCGGAAGTCGACCTTGCTGCTGGATCGATTGTTTGTTGCTCTTGTTGGCAGCTGGTCTCGCCGCTGAAGCGATTGATTGCTGGGAATGCCCCGGTCTTGCCACTAGGAATTTTGCTTGCGAGGTTTGTTGCTCGTTGCTGGTTGGGCGGTCGTTCATTAGCTAGGGACCGACGTCTAGTGATGCGTGACTCGAGCTCTGAGAGCGCCTACGTACCCTCTTGGACCGGGGATCAGAGTCTGCCGTAGTTCTTGCATTTGTTGTACCTGTGATCTTGACATCATTAGTAAGTCATGAGATTACTAGCAATTTGCAAGCACAGGTAAAAGGAAGTGTTTGTGACGCATGCTCTTCGGTTTCGGGTCGCCTGGGCGACTCGTGAAGAGTTTTTGCATTGGGGATGCAAATGGGGGTCCAGCTTTCTGAGGCCCCGATGCGAGGCCTCCGGGGCTCCTGTTGGCCTTACATGGGCATATCGAGACGTTCTCAAAGGTGCCCAAGCGGCTCTATCGGTTGTTCGACGCGCCTGTGAACTTAGGACCCTTCTCGTCAAGATCTCGAAGGGCGGCTGCGCTTGTGACCCGCGTGGGGATTTTTTTGCCTAGATTTGATCAGGCTCGGTCTGACCATTTCCGGAATACTATGACTAGACCTCAGAAAGGAATGTCTGAGATTTCGGCTTTGTGGTAGCCTGTTGAAGGGTGGCTGTGACCCATTCTGGAGTAAAGCAAAGACAAACAGAAAAGAGAAAGCTTGGGGGAACGCGTTGCCCCAGGCTAAAAGGATACACGAGTTCACGCTTGCCGTGAGATGTACCCCCTTCTCTTCCGTCCTTCGGTTAGTGTTGGCTGTCTTGAACTGTTTGGATTGCGTGCTTGGTCGCCCGCTTTGCTTGAAGAAGAATCCGCCTTAGATGGTTGAGTTCGGTAGGATAGCCGATCGGGGATCGTGTTGGAGTAGATAACCTAGCCATTTCCCTTGGGGAGCCCTGGTCCGCGCAGTGTGCGAAGGCCCAAGGTGACTATTTTGTTTATCTCTCGTTTTACTCTCCTTTTGCTACGGTCACCCACCTCGGGGCCGTACCTCTCAACCTAAAGGGGATGAACTCTCCTTTTGCCAAGACTGCCCGCCTCGGGATTTTCAGTCGTGCCTCTCTTTTGCCCTAACTTTTGCCTAGATCGCCCCGAGGGGTTTTCGACCTAGCAGGCTCGATTCTTTTCTCTCTCGAGTTTGCAAGGGCGAAGGGTTCGAATAATTCGACCTCCGAGTGCGTTGTGTTCTGTCTCCGTCGAGGAGTTGCGTTTGCTGCTTCCCCTTTTTGTCGGGGTTTGTTGATTCTTCTTTGAATTGGCGGTGCCGGAGTTTTATATCTCGACGGTACCTTGTTTTGTTCATTGACGGGTTTTTCCCGCGTCTTTTCTCTCTCTCTTCATTGGCGGGTTTTTCCCGCTTCTTTTCGCTCTGTGTCTTTTTTCCTTGCAGCTGGGTTTATTTTGTGCCCCGTGTATTTCTTGAAGACTCCTCGACTTTGCATTGCGTGGTTGCTTTAGTGTGCCTTGCCCCATTTTGTGAAGGTCGGCCTTTCATGGAGATTTGGCTTCAGGATATTCGGAAGCCGAACTTCGCGTTGCTCGTCCTTGCAAACTTTACAAATGATTTCCCCTATCGTCTAAGAAGAAGAATAAGATTTTCCCAGGGATGCAGGTGACCGAGGTTGCCCCGGCATGGGTGTTGAACGCGGATGCCGTTCCTGACCGTGGAGGATGCCCCTAGGAGGATAGGTGCTCTTGAAGTCGGCGTATGTGCTTTGCTTCGGGGGCCATGCTTGCTATCGATTGAGATGGTTGGGTTGACAGCATGTGGCTCACTTAGTCGTTTTTGTCTTTGGCTTCGTTAAAAGGGGGTACTTCCACATCAAGCCTCTTTCCTGTCGAAGTATAGGAACAGAGACCCGATAGGAGTTCTCGTGAAGGTGTGAACCCGTGTATCGCTCTTCGCTTGTAACCAGCGTGCCCCTGTGAAGTATGACGAAGAAGATGATGTATTAGGTGATTATACGGTGAAATATGTGGTAAGAAATGTAAGGTGGACCCATGGGAAGTTCCCTCATCCAGCGCGCGACCCATGGGGTGCCGCGCGTGGGGGACACTCAATTCCGAGATCTAGTCATCGCCACCCCGGAGTGGGCAGACCGTTGCTAGGGGCCACATAGGCGTACTTTCCCCAATTGCTGGTTGGCATGCGCAGCCGTCCTAGGGAAGGCTCGAGAAGCTGGATCCTATGAGGACAGACGAATCGAACCATTCCGACAGAACCAACAGGGCATCTTCAGGGCTATCCTAGTGCGCCCGTGAAGGGCTCGTTCATGCCTGGAGCTTGTTTGGGAATGCACATAAATGTAAAAGAGAGTTTAGGGAAGGGTGCATGTTGCCCCAGTGGCTAGTTGATGGCCACAGTGGATGGTGGGCAGGATTCATTCTCCGATCGGAGATGTGACCGTGCTAGTGACTTTCGCGGCGGGTGGGCAGGGCCATGCTCTGTTCGTCGGAGCTGTTGCTTGTGATCTTTTGCGGTTGAAGGATTAGACTTGCTCCTCGGAGTATCGCTTGGATGAATTTGAATCCAAGTCGATTTTGGATTTCAGATGAGCCTGAAAACAGTAAACGCGAGGTGTCAAAACCTGAAAGTAGTAAATGCGGGGCCGGAGCCCAAAAGCAGCAAATGCGGGACCGAGGCCCGACGAGGGCCGAAACCCAAAGTGGTGTCAAAGCCCAAAAGTGGGGCCGGAGCCTGATGAGGGCCGAAACCCAAAAGTAAATGCAAGGCTGGAGCCCGATGCAGGGCCAGAGCTCGATGCGGGGCCGAAGCCTAATGCAGTAAATGCGGGGCTGGAGCCCGATGCAGGCCCGGAACCCGATGCGATAAATGCGGGATTGATAGGAAAGTGCAAGAGATGCAAAAGTAAAGGTCAATGCTGAGGAACAGTGCAGGGCACTGCAAAGCGGTGACTCTGATTTTTCTTGCGGTCTTGCTTTGTGAAGCAAGGATGGGGACTTAGTGTTGAAATCCCAAGGAGCTGGATGAGAGACGTTTGTTGTCTCAATTGCGGTCACCCAGTATTCAGGCTGTCTTCTTGTTGAGAATTTCCTGCAATGGGAAAAGAAAACAATGAAAGAGCATAAACTGATCAAGATTTCAATGCACGAGTGTAGGGAAGCGAACGGGCCTGGTAGGTGTCGTGCGAGCACACCAAGAGACATGCATTGATATGTTAAGCATGCGTGTATGAGTTGGTGTGAACGTGCATGGACATGTGTGAGGCGCGCTTAGTCGCTAGTAGATGCGCAAGATCTTGCGGAGAGATGTGCATATGATCATGCGGTGATGCTCTCCGCAAAGGTTTGCACGACTCGCCGGACATGCGGGGTGAGTTGGAGCTGTCGCCTGTGATCTTTCATGGAGGGATCGGTCTTGAGTGTTTGGAGTCCAAGGAGGTAGCAGAGAAGTGTTTCCTGTCTCGATTGTGGCCGTTTTGGATTCAGGTTGCCTTCTTGTCGGTTATTTCCTGCAATGGGAAAAGAGAACGATGAAAGAGCAAACTATGCTCGCAATTTTAACGCAAAAGTGTAGGGGATCGAACTAGCCTGGTAGGCGTCGTGCGAGCGTGCCGGGGGTGTATACACGGGTAAAGTGAAAGCATGCTCGCACGACGCGGAAGGACGCACTCGGTTGTGCTGGTGGATGTACTCAGTTGCGCGAAGGGACGTGTGCGCGATCACGCGATGACGCTTAGTTGCGTGAGATTAGTGAGAAGTTGGCTTTGCCAAGGAAGGTGCATTGGTCCTCGGGTCACGACTTGCCTTGCCGTGAAAGTCGTGATTAGTCTACCTGCGAAGAAGGTCTTCACTCACTTGCATGGTGGGACGTTAGCTGTTATGCAAAACAGTAAATGAGTAGGATACATGCAATGCGTGAGTTTTTCCAAAACTAATGCCGCCATTCACATTGACTCAAAACGATCAAAGTACAATGTAAATTTTGTAAAATAAAGCCCTAATCCAGTCTTCCATCACACTCGGAGTTTAAGCGAGCTCCTGATTGCATTTTTGTAGTTTGGCATGGGTCGGAGTAGGCTCCCTCTGAGGTTATGGTTGGCCGACCAGTTCCACATCTTTCTCAGCAGCTTACCGACGAAGGTGATTGATCCTATTGTTGGTGAGGTCGACTATGGTGGATGTGCCAGAAGTGGGGGGTGTCCTAGCAGGTGTGCCGGTCTTGGTTTGTGGAGATTCGGTGGGAACCTCGTGTGTTGACGGACTTTGTCGAGGCACGAACAAGAGGCCGAGCAAGGCGTCTCTTACCAAGACGAAATGAAGACTGACTTAGGACTCATCCATATGAATGACACCCTAATTTTGTAAAACAGATGATGCATGTGTGCGAAAAAAAAAAGTAAATGCCCACGGCTTAATACAGATTACAAGGTGCATCGCTCTTGAAATAGAAAAGACTCAAGTGGCACGCAGGCCGACTCAACGGACTGTTCGTCGAAGCCGGGTTGGAGGATGGCGTGGAGCTCCTGCATAATGCATGGTTTTAGTACTACAGGGACCGTGCTACGTAAGGATGGGGGCTCCCGACTCAAGGGTGTCAATTCCTTGAAACCGAGCGGGATTCTTTTCAAGGCCTAAGCGGCAGTCGAACTGCGCGCCGTACCCCTACTTCGAACCCCTATCTAACCTATGCTCCTATTACCGGTCGTGGGACGCGACCCATAGGTACCTATAAGCTAGTATGATATGCAATGCGTGTGCGGAAAATAAAAGTGCGTAAAGTAGATAAGCGAAAAATTGCGGAAAGCGATAAATAAACAAGCAAACAAAGCAAGCGGGAACGAGCCCGAACCCTCTAAAAATCCCCAGTGGAGTCGCCAAGCTGTGCGCACCCGAATTTCGTCTCGTCGGGGCACGCAATGCGCGAAGCCTCATTGCAACGCGGCTTGGGAGTGTCCACCTTCCCGGGGACGCGCGACGAACGCACGTGAGAAGGAGTCGCCACTTACTGTTTACGACCCGTAGGTCGAGGGCCGTTGAGTCGCCCGGGTCTAGGGGTACGGGGTACACCTAAATGCTAAGGCAATGATCATGCGGAACCGAAAATTCCAAATTCGGGGGTTCTATTACGTGTGGGCCTATATCCCACACGACCTTTCGGTACTCTAGCTTGCTAGGCTTGCCCTTTTATTTATTTACCACATGATTAAGTTCCGCTCATCTTACGCGTTTTGACACCGTAAATTCGAAGGAACACTCCGACCGACCGTCCACTTTCCGACCGGGATTATTACATGACTAAATATGCATCGTAAAACCCTTACATTGTTCTCTCAAATATAAATTACAATGACTGAATCCCGGTTGGTTCGTGTTCGGCCGTTATTTCACTCATACTCACCGTATGGTTTGGAAAAGACCGAAATCGAAAATAATGCAACGCGGGCTCATGGAGCCAGTGGTCGGGTCCGACCGGACCGACGGATAACAGAAGAATCGTTTGATTCTTGAGACAGCCGTGGGACAGGTCGAGCTCCCGGGTCATGTCCTGACCACGACTCATTCATCCTATCCGAGTTGTCTTTCCACTTAGACATCACTAAGATTGGGACGTTGAGTCGAGGCAAGACCCGATGCCGCACTCGGGTTGCGCGCTCTCAATGTGCATGGGCGTTGGACCCCGTGATATCGTTTCCTATGAGTTCAGGCTTGAACCGCGATGAATACAACAAATAACAGAAAAGTACATGTTGCAAAGAGCACGTATTATCATGTTGCATACACATAATTACATAAACAAAATTATTTAAACGAGGCATGTGCGTTATCGGTGGGGAATCCAAGTAGGAAAAGCGATTGGATATCTTTGGAAAATTTCCAGAGGACTGAATTGAACGATTTTAAAAGATGGGGGACCGATTTGGAAATTCCGAAAGTTTGGGGACTGATTTGCAAATTATAAGAGTTTGGGGGACTGATTTGTAAATTTCGAAAGATGGGGGACTGATTTGTAAATTCCGAAAGATGGGGGACTGATTTGCAAATCATAAAAGATGGGGACTGATTTGTAAAAAAAAACTACTGAAAATGTCCTAGGACTTATTTGAAATGAAATTGAAAATCAGGACTGATCTGAAAGATTAAAAAAAAGGCCCGAGGACTAAACTGAAATAACTCGGAAAGTTTCTTGGAATGCTAGAACAATTCTGGAAAATTCAAGGACTGATTGAAAAATGATAAAGTGACCGGGGCTTGATTGAAAATGATTTTGAAATTCGGGGCAGATCTTAAAAAAATAAAATACGTCCTATGGACTGAAATGTGACGAAACAGAAAGTTCGTAAAATCGAGTTCGGGAAAAATCCGATCGCCCACGCGACTCAAGAACATACACTGCACATCATATCCATCAAGCAAACAATAATATTCAGGAAATGAGCCCTAATCATGCTACTAAGTTGAGAATTTACCTAGTTCGGAAAGTTGAGGGGTGATTCTGTAAATAATAAGAAAAAATAAAAAAAAAGTCAAAGATATGCTGGGTGAGTTTGACCGGGCCGGTCTGAACAGTATCGGGCCGGTCTGAGCTGGATTGGGCCGAACTCCGATGGAATGGACTGGGCCGAATGGAAGATTGGGCTTCGGAAGGATGGATGGGCCGAAGTTGGCGGACTGGGCCGGACCTGCAACAGAGAAATAATGGGCTAGTCCCGAGATGCGGGATAGGGCCTTCAAGAGTCGGGCTGGACCGTTGCCGAGTCGGGTTTGGGCTGTTTTGGCTTGCACAGACCCGAATGGTAGCAACAGACCCGACTGGAAGGGTGGACAGGCCCGACTGGCACAAGTCGGGTCGGACGTCGCCACGGAGGCTCCCGATGGAATTTTGAGGCAAAGTCGGCGGCATTGGACTCCTAACTGACTGAGGAGCACAGTGATAGGTGGCTCGTAGCGAGATTCAACCCGAGCGGACCTGTGCGTCCCTTCAAAGTTCGGATCAGAAAGGACGACCAGAGGAACAGGCCCGACTGGCACAAGTCGGGTCGGACGTCGTCACGGAGGCTCCCGATGGAATTTTGAGGCAAGGTCGGCGGCATTGGAATGCTAACTGACTGAGGAGCACAGTGATAGGTGGCTCGTAGCGAGATTCAACCCGAACTGACCCGTGCGTCCCTTCAAAGTTCGGATCAGAAAAGACGACCAGAGGAACAGACCCGACTGGCACAAGTCGGGTCGGACGTCGCCACGGAGGCTTCCGATGGAATTTTGAGGCAAGGTCGGCGGCATTAGAACCCTAACTGACTGAGGATCATGCCTGCAGTGGTTTCATGAAGATTAGACATGTCGATGTTCCTGAGAGATGCAAAGAAAACCGGTAAAAACTGGAAAAATCTGTAAAGGGAGAAAAGAGAGAAATGGCGGTGGTGCGCGGTTGAGCGGCTCTCGGCACGTGACCACCTCGTCACGGGGGAGAGTGAGGGTCATGAGGAACCCTTAGGAAATGATGGCACGACTTGCCATAGTCGTGAGGTGGTGGAAATGTCGAGGAAGCCCGGGAAACCGTGAAGATGTCTATGGAACTCGGTTCTGGACAGGGCTGGTTTGGCAAGCTGGAAGCTTCAAATCGCAAAACTAACACCGGAAATGGACTCAGGGGGTCGAATGCATGTGGGATATGAAGTTTGGTCAAGTTTGGATCGGGTTGGGTGGCGGTCGCCGGAAAACGGTGGAGTTTTCCGGCGGTTGCGTTTTCTTTTTTTCTCCTCTTTCCCCCCAAGATCCCGAAAATGAGCTGCCCCAAAACAAGGAGGATTCCCCTCCCTTTAATTGCCAATTTTTCCGGGATTTCCGCAGATTTCGGGGAGGAAATCGCGGAGATCCCGAATTTCCGGTTCCGGTAAGCGGCTGGCCGGCCGGCCGGAACAGTAACCTTTTTTTTTTTTTTTTTTTTTTTTTTTTTTTTTTTTTTAGAAATGGTGATAAATTGGGAAATGATAATTTTGCCCCCCTTGGAGCCGATGGACCGAAATTAGGTGCTGACAGTCACAAATAGTACATCTCTGTGAATGTTCGTATCCGTAATATCATTTTAAAAAAATTATTTTAGAATTTACAGAATTCCTTCTCACCTTATCAAAAAAGTAACAAATAAATAAATAAGGGAAAAGTACAAAAACCCCCCTGTGCTTTGAGGTTGAGACAAATAGCACCATGTTCTTCTCCCAGGGACATATAACACCATGTTTTTTACTCCGTCAGACATTAGGGGCAACGACGTTAAATTTCTTTTCAATAGACCATTTTGCCCTCTTTCTTTCGTTTTCCAATCTGAGAACCCAGCTTTAGGGTTTGGGGGAAAACTTCGACTGCTGAAATGAAATAGGGCAAATCTTCTCCTGCGAAATTCGACTGCTGAAATCGGAAGGGAACGAGAAAGCTACCTGTGGAAGGATTCGATGAGGCTGCCATGAAGGTTTAGGGCAAGGAGAGGTTCCCCGATCAAGAATCCGTGGACTTCGGCACAAAGAATTTCAGTGGAGGTAAGGTCCCTTTTGCTTGTTATCATTCCGGTGCAACGACTCGTCTTTCCTCCCAACGTTTCATAATTTTGTGTTTGCTAATGATATTTGTTTTTGCACTCTCCGTGCATGAATTTCTCGTGTGGTGTTCCAATCTAAGAACCAGCTTTAGGGTTCACGGGAAAACTTCGAATGCTGAAATAGGGCAAAGCTTCTTCTGCGAAATTTGACTGCTGAAATCGGAAGGGAATTGGAAAGCTACCTCTGGAAGGACTTGACAAGGCTGCCGTGAAGGTTCTGTTGCTTTTCAATGCTGTTTTGTATTTCTTGCTGTTTCTGTTGCTTTTCAATGTTGTTCTGTATTTCTTGCTATTTCTGTTGCTTTTCAATGTTGTTTCAATTCTGTATCTGATCTATGCTGTTGCTGTTGTTGTTTGATCGTATTGAAATATTAAACGATTTATTTGTTCATATTACAAAGACCAAAATGTCAACTTCACTAAAATATACGTTTGCATATCTGTGTGTGCATGTGTTCATTTGTTCTGCAGAATTATTGTATTTCTTGTTGTTTCTGTTGCTTTTCAATGTTGTTCTGTATTTCTTGCTCTTTCTGTTGCTTTTCAATACTGTTCTGTATTTCTTGCTTTTCAAGTGTGCAGGCGATCGGAATAATGTGGAAATGACTCTTATTGGTGAACAAATTAATTTTCATTACGTTGCAAATGTTGTGTTATGATGTATCAAAAGCGAGTCTACAGAGTTGCAGTTATCTTTCTGCTGCAAAAAAAATCCCGTGATCTAGCACGGAGTTTAAGATTTGACTTTCTCCAATGATCTGGTGCACTATGCCATGCTTCATTTGCATGAAAGAGCAAGTGTAGTATCAGGTCTCATGTCTGCTTATCTGCATAATTCCTTTCTTGCAATACAAGCGAGAAACAGGAATAGCCTAGTCGTAGCACATCAACTAGGAACTCGAGCGAATAGTAGTTGAATCCGCAATTTGGCGAATTGGATATAACAGAGAATTTTAATTGCACTTTTGCTTTTGTTGAACAAAATAAAATTGGGAATTTATAATTACGGGACATAATGATAATTCAAACTTTTAGTATTAAAACTATTAGAACATGGAAGATGTATGCGATTAGAACATCAAAGGAGCATAAATTCTGTTATACCGAGTGAATAAATGTCTCCGAAACTCTGGCATCATCAGGACTCTTATTGCTTGCAAGCATCAGAAGCTATCCCCCCTGTCATGTGGTCCATTTCAGTGGCCTTGGCTACCCCTGAATGTTAGAAGAAGTTTCTCAGAAGAATCAATCTAGTACAAGTACAGAAATTAAATCAGCTCGCATAGTTTAATTTCAAGTGTGCCGTTGTTGTTCTGTTGCTGTTGTTGTTTGATTGTACTGAAATATTAAACTATTTATTTGTTCATGTTACAGAGACCAAAATGTCAACTTCATTGAAAGAGAATTCTATTGAGGAGGAGCCTTCTGTGATTACTCGTGAGGAATTACACCTTACTGTGATTACACAAGAACCTAACTGTAGCTATACAAAAGAAGTGTCTAGGCAGGTTCCTGCAAATGATAAGGATGATAGTGATGGTGGATATGGGGATTCCACTGATGAATCACATGAGGATGAGGGAGATAATGAAGACCCCATAGGGGTTAATAAAGGAATTGAAGCAGAAGATGATGATGTGTTCGGGTTAGGTCAGTTGCTCGAACAATTGAACCAATTTTATGTTGAGAGCGATGATGATATTCAAAATGAAGACAACACATGTGACCTTGATGGGAATATGGATGAATTTCTCGAAGAAGGGATTGGTGATGATTTCCATAACTTAAGGGGATCATATGACGAAAGGGAGGTGGATGGGTACCCAGAGTTTGTTGCATGTGTAAGTATGAAAAACCCATAATTGTTAGTTGGAATGAAGTTTGCAAATGTCAATGAGTTTAGGGCTGCATTAAGGGAATGGTGCGTGAGGAGGAATTATGATTTTAAATGGCAGTATAATGAAGGTACAAGGTATACTGCCATTTGCAAACATAGGTCAATTTGCAAGTTTAGAGTTTATGCTGTGAAGTTAGCTGATGAAAGTACTTTCTAGATAAGGACTTTCATACCTGAACATACATGCGGACGTGAGAACATTAATCACTTGGTGTCTGCCTCATACCTAGCTAAAAGATACGAAGATGACTTCAAGGAGAATTCAAAGCTAGATGTTCACGCATTTCAAGCCAGAATACAAAGGGAGTTGGGTTGTGAAGTTAGTTTAAAAAAGATCTACATGGCCAAAGCTGAAGCAATAAAAATGTTGAGGGAGACCATTTAGAGCAGTATTGTATAATAAGGGATTATGCAGCTATAATTCTGGAGAAAGACAGAGGAAGTGTTGTTAATGTTTGTGTAGATCCTCAACCTCCAACCATCGTAGATGGAGTTCCAAAAGAATTGCCCCCACGGTTCCAAAGGTAATATGAATTTGTTTATTTGTCATTTATGATGAATTTCCAATAGCATGGCCAAGTAATTTTAAAGTTTCATTTCTTTGGCAGATTCTTTGTTTCCTTTAATGCCATGAAGTACGGCCTTATACATGGGTGTAGACCCTTTATTGGTTTAGATGGCTGCCATCTAAAATCATACAATGGAGGACATTTACTCTCTGCTATAGCTAAGGATGGCAATGAGAACATTTTTCCCGTGGCCATGGCTGTAGTTGAGCAAGAAAATAGAGAGAGTTGGGTTTGGTTTCTTACAAACTTATTAGATGCCATTTCAAGTGAAACTCTCGAGTTAACTTTTTCATGTCTGATATGCAAAAGGTAACTACTATCATGTATTTGCTTATTTCACATACTTTATACGATTGTAATGTGCTAACTTTGCAGGATATTTTAAATGTTAGGGGCTGGTTCAGGCATTTAAGGAGCATTTTCCAAGGCTAGACCATAGGTATTGTTTGAAGTACCTAGTGGACAATTTCAAGAAGCAGTGGAAAGGGAAGCAAGAAGTGGACATTGTATGGGAGGCAGCATCTGCAACAACTGTCAAAGGTTTTGAAGTTACAATGAAGAAGATGCTACAACTTGAACAAAAACAGGTGGCAAATGGGAAATGTGAAGAGGGTAAAGGACCCCATTCGTGGTTATGCAAACTGAAGCCTTCTCTTTGGTCCAAGTCTCATTTCAAATCTAACTGTAAGTGTGATTTGTTGGTGAATAATTTAGCTGAATCATTCAATGCCTATATCATTAGAGCTAGAGACAAACCTATTTTGTCTATGTTTGAATAGATAAGGAGAAGGCTGATGAGGAGATTTTATGTGAAAAAAAACTGGGATGGAGCAATATAGAGGCCCAATAACCCCTAATATTCAACAGAAACTTGAGGAAAATAAGGTAAAAAGTCGAAACACCATAGTAGTACCTGTCGGGGAGAAAAAATTTCAGGTTGATTGTTATACAAACATGTTTTCTGTGGATTTGCATGTCAAGACTTGTACATGTAAGGTGTGAGACATTACTGGTGTTCCCTGTGGTCATGCTATTGCTTGCATTTACAAAAATAGAGAGACTCCAGAACATTATGTGCATTCTTATTACTCTAAAGAGACATATTTAAAGGCATATAGTCATATTATTGTCTCACTACCAGATAAGAGTATTTGGGAGGGGAAAAACCAAAAAATAAACCCTCCAATTGTGCAAAAACCACCTAGTAGGCCTAGAAAGGTGAGAAAAAAGGCAATTGGTGAAGCAAAAAATGCTTACAAGATGTCTAGAGCCAACATACCTGTCAAGTGTGGCAATTGTAGAAGAACTGGGCATAATGTTATGGGTTGCAGAGCAGCTATCAAAGGAGAGACGCCCTCGCAAAGAAGAGCGAGGTTGAAAATGGAAAAAGAAGCAAATTGGGCTGCTTATAGGGGTTTAATACCTCATACACAAGCAAATGGTGCAGATCCACCTGCAAATAACTCAACTCAGACGATTCGAAGCACCCGGAATGAATCCATGAAAAAGGTAAAAAGAAAGTATTTTATTCGATTTCACAAACACCATACGCTTCAGATTTCATACCTGCTCGTGTTCTTGTTGTTGCAGATTCCAGTGCAAAGAAAAAGAGCTGCATCTATCCAAGAACCAAGATCTTCAAGGAAGTCAGCTCCAGCCGGAGAAGATAGCACTACAAAAAAGAGACAAAAGACAACCCATCTCGCTTATAGGGAAGCTTCTGTAAAGACTGGGTAGTGGGAAGCTTTTGTAAAGATTGATTTGCATACTTTGTAAAGACATGTCTGCCACTAAGACCTTACTTTATAGGGTAGTGGGAAACTTTTGATTTTTTTTTATATATTTACTATGCCTTAATTGGTCCCCGAACAGTACCCATGTGATGTTAACTTGGATAATATTGACAAGTGATCATGTAAATAAAATATTATTTTATTTTCAATCTTGTCTACTTGCACATGTCTCCTTTTATGAACAGGGTGATTATTTACCATTTATTTGGGGACGGATCAACGCGTGAACATTGTTTATTTATTTATATGTATTTATTTACTATTTATTTGGGGTTAGGACGAATTGCACCACTGTGATTTAAGGTTTGGACATGTCGCACCATTGTTGTTTTGTATTAGGACGAGTTGCACCATTGTTGTTTTGTATTAGGACGAGTTGCACCATATGAGGGTAATATTAGAATTTTGAAATATTTTATTTTAAAAAAATAAATTTTTGATGGAAAAATGAACGGAAGTACCCTTAATATCTGATAGAGTACAGAACAGAGTGTTATATGTTCCTGGGAGAAGAACATGGTGTTATTTGTCCCAACCCCAAAGTACATGGGGGTTTTTGTACTTTTCCCAATAAATAAAACTTATTCTCACGTTCAACGTGTATTTCCTCCCCATTCGTTTTTTCTTTTTCTTTAGATCATCTACAATGGAGGGCACTTACTTGAATGTCATTTAGGGCTCACCTAGCTCCATGTAGGTGCACATCACCCGATGGAGTACCGGTACTCGAAGAGGCACTCCCTACTCCAGTGGTAAGCACTTGTTAAGGGCTTCATAGTTTTTATTTGAAAAGGTGAAAAAGGAAGTGGTTGAAAAAAAATTAAATAAAAGTAAAAAACCAGTAAGCCGCGTGGTCCCGAGCAAGCAACGCCGCTTGCCACTATCAGTGGGGCACCGATAGGGAACTGTGTGTGAGTAGAGGCGCTATGTTGTTGCCCCGAGTCTTCTGCAATGGTTCTAGTGCCAAGCCCATAGGCGTGCCGCGTGGCATTTAGCACTTAGGAAGGCATTGCCGCTGGAGGTGCTCTTAATTACTTGTTTCAAATTTTTATTTTATTTGAATAAGATTTTCATAGTAGATTATTGTTATTCTCAGGAAGAAAAGAGTAGATTATTTATTAGCATTTAGTTTCTCATTATTAAATAATAGAAAATAACATATTTTTATAAATTATGTTGGTACAGCAAATCAATTATCTAGCTAATACGAAGGTCAATATTTCATTTGTGCGGACGTGCAAAATATGGTAACAAAAGATCAAGGTCATTCTTGATGAATTGGTACGGAATGAAATGAAATAAATATTCATCATTTTGCTCCATCAAAATAACATTTTATTAGAAAGACCACTTATAATTAACTTGATGAAATGAGCTTTCCTCTAAAAAATTTAAATAATATTATCTATCATTTCAACTAATCTTTATATAAGCTTCTTACTATTTGAATTTCATGTATTTAAAAATTATCTATACAATGTTGCAGAAAATGTATCTATACAGTAATAAATTGGTAAATAAATTCATCTTTTTGATTCAGCTCCTTCATATTCATGAAATCAAGAATAAATGGAAAATATTACTCTTAATATGATCACATTTTATTTTATTTTATGAAACTTATTCCATTTCGTTCTATTCTCGTGTATAAGAAAAAGTACACTAAAAGGCGTTGATTCGAGTATTGTTTAATTACAGAGAGAGTAAAGATTAAAGGAAAAAATTAACTATGAAATTATTCATGAATCATATACTGAAATATTAGATTGTTATGTTTAATAAGTTCTATTGAATTACCGAAAATGTTAATAATAATATAACATCTACTTATTTTTACAAAGACAGACATGAGTCTCATAATTATAAATTCCATTATAATCAAACAATTCTATGTGTTTAATGTAAAATTTTTACCATCCACTATTATAAAATTTTAACTCTGAAAAAGTCATTGTGATGATTAGCTTACTAACACCGTAAGATACGCCGTGAAGTTGATAATGTAAAATGAAACTTTATACGGAACCAAACGACGGGATGGACAGAAAAGGAACAGGAAGTAGTTGGATGACAACGCTCGTGGGGTGCTGATCTGGAGGAAATGGATAGATGACATTGATTTTCCATAGCCATTATTGGATATATAGTAATAATTCTGAGGGGAACAGAAATAATTCAGCGACAGTACAGGATTGCCCTTTCGTTTACAGTATTATTACCGATCAATGCCCCCAACTTTCATCATTGAAGACTCAAGCATCAGCGATCTCCATAGTCCATCGCCCAAAAACCACACTCTCCCAGCAACAACAACAACTACTGCTATGATATATGTGAGAAAGCAAGCCTCACTGCTGCTTCCTAAACTCGATAGCCTTGCACCACGCGGGCCGGGAAGTGATATCGGTGACCCAGGCGCTGACCTTGGGCCTCGACTCGATGAGCTTCTTCGCCGGGGTGTCCATGAGGTAGCTCAGGGTCGGGAGGTGGTGGAGGTCGGCGAGGGTGAAGGTGTCCCCGCCGATGTACTTGGACTGGGACAGTCGGGCCTCATACACGTCCAGGACCTTCCCGAGCTTCCCCTCGTTCTCCTCCACCACCGCGTTGTCGGGCTGCATCCCGAAGTGCGGCTTGTAACCCAGCTCCCACACGAGCTTCCCTGCCGGCTGATCGTACTGGTGGGCCTCCACCTCCATCCACACCGACACGATCGCCATCTGCTTCCCCGGCACCACCAGCGGCGTCCCCTTGTCGGCGTACTCGTGGGCTATGTACTGGGTTATCGCCCTCGACTCTGTTCGTAAGGAACAAGTGTTTCAGCTTCCAAAGTTCAATACTCAGATTTTCATTTGGCGAGACTATCCATAGCCCTTTATTTACCAATAATTAAAACCACGACGAAATGAAATTCTTACCGAAGAGCTTCAAGTCACCATCCACGAATGCTGGAACTTGACCAAACGGCTGCACCAAATCCGACATTTACAGAGACATGTCAGATTTTTTAAGCAGTTCGGACAGAACATCTGAAATTGACTCGGGAAGTCCGATTGACACTAATCGAACGCTAATTGAACCCACGTAAAGACGCAATTCACTGCATTATACCTCCTTTATCAAGATCTTCTCGGTTCTAGTCATACCATGATCAGTAAATTAAAAAAAATGATACAAAATTGGAGAAACATCAGAAAAAAATTTAAAAAAACGAAAGAAAATTCATAGGGAAAAAAAACAATTCAGAAGGTGGAATCGGGACTGACGTTGAGGGAAAGGAAGGGTTCCTTCTTATGCTCGCCGGATTTCATGTCGACGGGGATGAACTCGAAGTCCAAGCCCTTCTCGTAGAGGCAAGCGACCACCCTCCCCATCGCTGTGGACAAAAGGCTGCCGTAGAGCTTCATGACCGCCATGTCTGAAAGAGAACTGACCACGAGACCCGCAGAGGATCAAACAATCGTCGTCGAAGAAGAAGAAGAAGACGAAAAGGAGAGAAGTTCGATGCGAGGGTATGAGAATGAAAGGGCGGAGGGGACAATTTTATAGCCAAAGTGGGGGGGGGGGGGGGGGGGGGGGGGGGGGGGGGAGCAGGCCTGGTTGGGGCCCTTCTGGAATGCTCTAAATATATAGCCCCCTAACATTTAGTTGATTTCTCGGCCACCACATTTAGTTGTTTTTTATTTTCATTTTCACCTTCCTCCTATTTTTTTAACAAAAATCACTTTTGAATTAAAAATAAATAAAATATAGAAAGGAGAAAGGGACCGAGGCATGTAGAGGTTGAGGGTGGGTGCCTGATTGGCTGTCCTCATAGCTCGGCGAGGTCATCAATGACTATTAGGGCCGTCGGTGGCCAGCGGCGGACTCTCCACTCCGGTCAGAAGATAGCAATAACCGTGGTGATCGTCAGCAATCTCACCGCATTAAAAAAAAAACCTTTTTATTGAACCACATTAGCATTACATATGTATAGTGTCATCCTGAATTGAATGAAGGATAGCAAAGAACTTTCCGAACGATGTTTGAACATGTTTCTCTATGTCTTTGGAATTCATGATGCCAAATCACATTCACTGCAATGAGAATAATTACCACATTTACTTCCAGCATAAGTAGGGTTATTTTCTCAATTAAAGAAATTCGACATGGACTGAATCTTAGGAAATTTACTTTCCAACTCGTAATATTGCTATTTCTCGCGAATTCTCTTTTTTTTTAATAGGCATATTCCTTACGAATTTTGCATATGCAGCATCAGGTTAATGACTGGCATGGCCGTAACTATCAGCAGAAGTAGGGGCATTTTCCCTTAAATGGAAAAATCTTCGGATGTTGTCACGGCATGCTAGTCACGATATATGAGATAGCACGTAATGTACAAGTTATAATTTTCCATTTTATGTTTTCTAATGGAATTAGCAGGGTTATAAATTAAGCATTCTGCCATGAAATCAAATACAAGAAGATCAACCACCCTGAGCTGGTTCTAGTGATATGACATCTTTTTTTTAAAACAGATCTCGATTTCAAATCTTGCGTAAATGAAGAGAATCAAAACTCGAATCCATAATAGGAAGAGATTGATTCCTTAGCCAACCTTACTCGAATCTGAATTAGTTGAGACTTATTTGCAGGTGGTGCAAATCGAAAATCACAGCATCACAAATCACACGGGGCCAAAATCGTTGAATTTCACGTGGGCGTCTCCATCTCTTCAGCTGTTGAACAGACCTTCCACTATCGGGTGCTTTCTCACTGGAATATCTTCTCTTTTTTCTGATCCATATATATAATATATATGCATATAATATCATTGATATTGTTAAAAGGAAATCGTTTGTTTGTATTAGTGTTTGTTGTGTTTTGGGATGTTTCGTTTGCACATACGTCACTCTATCTATCAACATTAGTTGATTCAAGCAGTTTGACTCTTATTTCGCTTAAATAAGGTTTTAAGTTTGAGTTCTTGTGAATATAAAAAATTCACGCTGAGAGAATTTTACCTCTTAGTTGGCCGACCAGGTTTGATTAGATTAGTCGGGACCTAGTTGAGTTTACGGATACTGAGATTCACACCCAAGAAATGTCACTCGATTGACAAGGTTCTGTACGAGAAAAAGTCGGGGTCCACGACAGACTTTTCCAATTGGAAACTCATGGTCCTGTATTCTGGGAATTTCTGTGATACATTTACTTTGCAGATATTTAGATATACATAAACCAACAATATTCATGCATGGTGCAAAAATTAAAGAAGCGAAAAAAGAGTTTTATAACCGAAAAAGAAAAGAGAGTTGTTACCGAAAATATAAAGTTTAGATTTGCTTTGTTAACTGCAAATCGTAATTTAAACATAACTCGATTTATCATCTCATAAAACTGATGTATAACGACATATTTATAATATATATATATATATATATATATATAAGTAGCTTATATATTGTGAGATTTCATGGATGCTGGTACTATATATGTTTCAGATTTTAATAATGTGCTGAAAACTATTATCTGATTAAGAACAACGGCAAAATAGGACACATATCGTCTCCAAAATTTTGTTGGGAAAATGAGTTCGGGAAAAAACTTGGAATAGGTATACTGATTACACTAGAGGCTTATCAAGATAATTTCCTAAAAACAAAAAAATTGCGTGTATTATTAAAAAAATTATGCATGTACATCGTGAATGTGGAATGTGCAATTAGACTAGAGGCTTATCATGAATCACCAACAGTTATCATAGATTAGCAAAGACTAATCAAGGAAAAGGAGGCAACGATCTTCATGAATTGGCTACCGGCCCTAGCCAACAATGGTATATGCAGGAGCACGTGCAAGTATCTGTCCCGAAAAGATCAAAAAAATGAAGAAAAACGATGTTGTTCGGGTACAATTGATTTGTATGTCTCATTTCTCGATAAATTTCTCTCGAATCCGCACCTTATCTGGGGCCTGTACTTATTCAGACATAAAGGACCAAATAAGACCGTTAACTTCTTATAGGCTCTTTTTATATAGTTACAAGTAACAAGTACTGGCCCGAAAATTGAAAGCATCGGATTCTATTAAGGAGGCCCATCTCCAATTTACCTCATGTTTGTTGATGAAACCAGCTGTGCTGTTGATATTGACCTAATCAAGTCTATCCTTAGAATAACTCTACGTTTATTCATCGGATCAAGGTATCAACTGTGCTAGCTAAACCTAACATTTTCTTCTCCAACAACATCAAGGCCAAAAAAAAAAAAAAGAGAGAGAGAATATTAATGCTACATCTCTTGTAGATTCAATGAAACTCTTCGAAAGAGGTGCTTGAACAATGATTTCAAGTACTCGTCAAAACTTTTCTTTATTAAAGAAAGATAATAGAATCTTGCCTTTATCCGGTCGAGCCATCGATCGAGAAGTACTCATCTTCTTGAGAGGCCAACTTTTTCTATTGAGTAAAGCATGCTCCTCTTATTATGAAGTCCATTTTAAGTAGCCAACATCTATATAAGTACAATGTCTTGCTTCAAACTAATGCTTAGTATAATTTGTACGTAGGATCATGGACATGGACTAGCCCCACAACCAACTTCGGCGGAGCAACAGCAGTTACGATGGTGGCTGCTGCTTCGATCTGAAACACTGAAGTTGATCTCTTTGTCGACCCAAATGCAACCCTCTCGTCCCCCCCAACCACAACCCTCGGAATAGAGGCTCTGGACCATGACAACCGCATTGGAATTTGGAAAAGGGTGCCGAGATTGTTGCCACAATCTCTTACTTTACGAAGCACTTCCTCCCCTGCGTGTAATATCCCAAAAGTTTGGGGTAAGATTGAAATAAAGGGAAAAAAATGATCAAAGTGAAGAGTTTTAAAATTGAGGGCTGCAGAACAATTTGCAATATCAGACTCGATCTGGTAGGAGATACGAAAGACGCGCTCCTTCCTCTCATGTGAACCGCGCTGCAGTTTTATTTAACAACGATCAAGACACTTGACGTAGGAAGCTGTCCCTTGCACCAGCTTGGGAGACGCCCTGCCCGTGCTGGCAGTCGGGTGAAATTGGAGGCTGTAGAGTCTGTAGTGGAAGCAGGTTTCGCGAGTGAGTATTAGTCAATGAATTGGTCTCTATTCCCTGTATTTGTTTGTGCAATCTTCTTGTTCCATTAATTTGGTGGTGGTGGTGGGGGTATTACTCGTGGTGACGAAGCAATCGGGATTGTGGATCATCGGGCAAGCCTGGCTTGAGCTCAGTGGAGAAAATTGAGATCAATTCAAGTGGACGAATCTCAGTGAGTTGCTAGGTTTCATATGTGATGATGCGTAATGTTTTTCCTAAGGTTCTTGTCACACTAACCCGGGTTTAGCTAGATGGAACTCGAACTACAAACTAGTTATTAATTAGGTGGTTTATGCTTCTTGAAATCTTGAGGCTACTAGGGGAGACCGTGCATCTGCATTGGCATTTGCTTGAATAATGGGAAAATGCTGATATTTGTCTCGATGGGAGCCGTATCGCGGCCCATTTGGGACGTTTGCGTTGCAATGCGATAGACACGTCTGGATACATGCTTCATTCCAGTTAATTCCTTCTGGGTCTTTTTGTGGAACTGTATCAGCTGCTCCTGATTTGGGACGGTCTAATCCCAAACATTGGTTTGATCATTCTAGTTCGGAGGTTATTTATTAGTGTGTCCAAGAGTCACTGTTGCCGTGCATATTGGAAGGGTAATTTTACTGTCGCCAAGAATCTTTGGTCGGTGTACGAATATTTCTATTTTTTTTTTTGATAATCTGTTCGTTTATTCTATACGAATGGACTGCACATGATTAATATTCAGCCATCCCTCTATGTTGATGAATACTATACATACTGATGTGTTGCATGATCACAATAGCGGCTGTCGAAAAGCTTAGAAAATCTGAAGCCGAGGAAGCACCCTCAACCTCAACCATTAACAAAGTCTCAACTTATGCAGTTGCGTGAATATGATGGCAGGAAAGGTACGTATTGTTTGTTCCTCCAGTTTGGCATTTGCGTACAGCGACTTTATGCATGTATGTGAAAAATATGCATAGAAGCTAGAAAGTGGTGATCTTATACCCTATGCAGGATCATGGATGTTTTATCAAATGTTACTGAATTGATTATGTCTTTTTCCCTTGATCTTTCACCCATTTCTCGAACTGGGGGTCTTGAGGGGCCTAATTGGCAGTCTCTGCCCCCTATTAGTTCTGTAATATCTAATTGCCCAACATTATTTGAAATATCATTTAAATTTTGTATATGTTTATATGTAAAAATTTAAGGAATATTTTTTATTTAAAAAAAAGATTGATTTAGAGATGGAAATCTCCTTCCCTATTTCTATCGTCGTCTCTTTTTTTTTCTTTAAATATTTATTATAAAAAATTAATTTCCATCCCTATGTCCGTCTCTACTTAGAGAGTACGACTTTAAAAATGTGTCTTGTACCAAACTCAAATACTCACAGAAGTAAGTAAAAGAATAACAAAATATATAGGATCACTCAGTAAGATTTATAATACTATGATTAAAAAAATCAAAAGATAAGATATTGTTATACATATACTGATAAAGAATTACGATCATGGCACGTGAGCATGAGTTATAGTATTATATTTTCTATTAAGTACATTAGTTTATATTTTAAAATATTAATATAGTATTATTGCAAATGAGTTTTTATATACATCAAATATAAAAAATAAAATTGTAAACATTGAAAAAGCTATATATATTCGTGATATCTAATGAGATATTTTATATGATAGATTTATGAGATAGTATAATTTTTTTTAGTAGGAATGAGGTAGCATAATTTTTTTTCGGTTATAATGAGATAGCATAATTTAATCTATATCTACATAAAAATTGAGTATTACTTAACTTTTTTTAACGAAAGTTCATTCCTTATAGTTGAAGATAAAAATTCCTAATGCAATGCTCTTTTATTTTCGGTAGGAACGGGATGCTCCTTTTAAACTCATAAAAGTGGCACCAAATAAGAAAATGAAGAGGAATATTACGAGTCTCATTACATTCCTTTTCATATTCTTTTGTACCAAACATGACCACATAGCCCAAATATTCAAACTTAATATAAGTTAGTTGAACTTTCTTCTAGGCTCCGTCCTCCCCATTCACAGACAAAAAAACTTAACGCAAGTTGTAAATCAAGAAAAATGTAATGATTGCTTGAAATATGAAGTTGTGTTTGATTTTAGAGTTGAGTAAAATTGAGATTTGATTTTAAAATATGCATTACTTCCTCTAAACTATGCATTACTTTTTTACACTTTTTCTCATAATTCAACAACACAATCATTACAAACCAATTAAAATCTAAACTCAACCCTACTCAACTCTAAAACCAAACACAATCTAATTGGTGTTGCCTTATTTATTTATTTATTTGCAAGTTGAAATTAAATTGCAAAATGGTTAATGATTGGGCGGTTTACCTTTTGTAGATTTTGTCATTTTACGACAATGGGTGAAGCAGAGCAATGGTCATACTATAATCCCATGCGGTGCTTAGAGCTCTCCAATTCAAAGAGAAAATTATTTGGTGATAAGTTTGAAAATACAAAAACTAACTTTAATTAGCAAGCCAAGAAGAATGAACAGGATGATGACCCAATATTCAAGATTCAAGTATCCCTTCAAGTTGATGTATAGTTTAAGATAATGCAATTTTGTCCATTTCACTGCCTATATATATATATATATATATATATATATTTTCGATGTCAACTCTGATATCCGGAATCCCAATTGGATCTTGATTAATCCAGTCGAGTCGAATCAGCCCAATAGAGGATAAATCTCTTCTAGTATGAATTTTTTTGCATTCACAAGGATTCGAATTTTGAAATATTTTTTAAGCAGAACAAGAGTCAAACCGCTTAAACCAACAAACGTTGATATATATATATATTCCTTTGGATAGATTTACCACCTATATATATAACTCGACTTCGCTTTGCATCTTTACCATCAATATAGAAGTAGCCAGTCTTGAAATTATATGTATTATGTACCCAATATGGGTAGTTGTATTCTTTATATATAGAGAGTCATCTATACAAATTACACTGAAGTCTCATAATGTGAAGATATCACATATATATTCCTAATAATATGTGTCATTAGTTAGTTGTTCTTTTTTCTAGGAAATGACCTTGGTGGTCCTCTCTCACTACTTGCATTAAATTATCGCTTTGTACTATTTTCTCTGGGGAGAATTTTCCTACTATTACCTTCGTGATGAACAATTCCACAATCTTTGTCCCTTGTCCCTCCTTTTCCTCCCTCTTCCAGTTCAAAAATTACATCTATGCGCTCACATTAATTTCCGACATTTTTCCATTTGGTCTCGATTTAGTTGCTCAAATATCTCCACGTGTTTATTTGTTTTCACCCTCGCCATCATGTCTTTGGCCTTCTTTAGATTTTGCTCCATGTCTCAGTCGATGGTGGCCTTCTCCATCTTCACAACCAAGAACGGTAGTTATATAGAGAAAAGTTACTTTTCTTTGTTATGAAAAGATTTATTTAAATATTACATATACATTAATTTGGAAAGGGACCAAGAACGGAAGTTATCTAGAGAAAAGGTACCTCTTAGTTATTATTGTAAATGAGATACTAACATGATTCTAGAGTTACGTCACAACGTAATTTTAGGTTGAAAAAGGGTAAAAAGATTATACAAATGTTATGGAACATAATAATGCTTGAGTTCATTCGACTGAAAATTCAATCATCCTCAAGTACTAAACATTTACTAAACTTTCCTCCCAAAAAACTGTTCTCTTGTAAACAATAATTACGAGAGATTGAATGCCTCTTGAGAGTTAAAATTGCACCCTCCTCCTCATCACTCCTCCTTACTCATCCTTCTCCTCATATTCTTACGATTCTACTTTCCCTGCACAACCGTGGATGATATTACATATGCAGTTGATTGCTCTGAGGAAATGCTTTGAACTGTTTGGGAGGGTGAGAAAAGCCCCAAGAGAAGATGTTGTGAAAGCTAACTAGATGTTGACATCATGATCAGTGTTACACTATCCGCAAGAAGAACTCTGTATTTAAGTGTCATTTTGGACATGATTCTTAATGTATGCTGCTGGTCCATTATACTCGATTCTTTCTTTGAATTAGCTGTCTTGTCAAAAATCAAATTTCAAGCCTCCTCTCTTGACTTGTTTGGGTAGATTCTAGGTTAGAAGTTGTAGTGATATTTGATAATTTTGTTGAGTTGAGTACCCATGGATGATTTTGCGAAATGCTAGCGAGTTCTTGATTATTAATGTTTGTTGCTCCTCTCTTGACTTGTTTGAGCTGATTTTGGATTAAAAGTTAGGTTGATGTTTGATAATTTTTTCGAGTTAGGTACTCATGGATGACTCTGCGAACTATAAGCTTGTTCTTGATTATTAATGTCTGTTGTTGTTCTCTTGACTTGTTTGAAATGATTTTGGGTTAGAAGTTGGGTTGATATTTGATAATTTCGTCGAGTTAAATATTCATGGATGGTTTTGCGAATGCCAGAATATCTATTGCTCCTCTCTTACTTGCTTAAGCTGATTTTGGGTTAGAAGTTGGGTTGATGTTTGTTAATTATGCCGAGTTGAGTATCCATTTAGTGAATTATTATTGCAAGAAAGATATCATTTTGAATTATTTGAGATAATGATACATTAACGAAATTTAAATGATCTGTCGCAAACTTATGAATATGCGATTCATGTTCTAGTATTCCACCTCCCCAATACCAAATCAAGCAACTAAAAACTTTGTAAAAGCCAGGACTCTCAATTTCCTATGAATTATAGAGTCATGATGAGAGAAAGAAAAGAGTAAAAGAAAAAGATGACATGAAAAGTGACTTGAACGGAAGAAAGAATCTTGAAGAATTATTGTTCTAAAGAATGGCGAGTCTTTATTACTAAGAATAATTAGGCTATTATGACTAGGTATAGCTAGACTTTTTGATTAGTTTTCCTTTATAATTTTCTTTTACTGTTGTATACTTTAAAGGATGACCGAACGCGTTATAAAGTTTAGCTATACCTAATCATAATAGCCTAACTATTCTTAGTCATAAAGACTCACTATTTTTTATGGAAATTTTAGAAGATTTTACATGTTATGAACAGAATATGGCTTGGGTTCAGTTGACTGAAAATTCAGTCATTCTACAAAACATTTATTAAACTTTCCTCCCAAAAAACTGTTTTCTGGTAAACAATAACAACGAAAGATTGAACGCCTTTTGAGAGTACAAACTGCACCCTCCTCCTCCTCAGTCCTCCTTACTTCTCATAACTCCTCCTCATGTTCTCACGATTCTACTTTCCCTGCACAACTGTGGATGATTATGGAAGTTCTTGGATCGTGTGAAATAAGAATAGTAGCAAAGGCATCCTCCCCCTATGATTTCATAATCAAAAATGGAAAATTGGCTATGGAGATTTTGCACATATGTAGTTGATTGCTTTAAGGAAATGCTTTGAATTGTTTGGGAGGGTGAGAAAAGCCCCAAGAGAAGATGGTGTGAAAGCTAATTGGATGTTGACCTCATGATCATTGTTACACTATCCGCAAGAAGAACTCTGAATTTAAGTGTCATTCTTGACATGATTCTTAATGTATGATGCTGACCCACTATACTTGATTCTTTCTCTGAGTTAGCTATCTTGACAAAAATCCAATTTCAAACCTCCTCTCTTAACTTGTTTGAGTTGATTCTAGGTTAGAAGTTGCGGTGATATTTGATAATTTTGTTGAGTTGAGTACCCATGGATGATTTTGCGAACTGCTAGCGAGTTCTTGATTATTAATGTTTGTTGCTCCTCTCTTGACTTGTTTGAGCTGATTTTGGATTAAAAGTTAGGTTGATGTTTGATAATTTTATCGAGTTAAGTATTCATGGATGACACTGCGAACTATAAGCTTGTTCTTGATTATTAATGTCTATTATTGTTCTCTTGACTTGTTTGAAATGATTTTGGGTTAGAAGTTGGGTTGATATTTGATAATTTCGTCGAGTTAAATACTCATGGATGGTTTTGCGAATGCCAGAATATCTGCTGCTCCTCTCTTACTTGCTTGAGCTGATTTTGGGTTAGAAGTTAGGTTGATGTTTGTTAATTATGCCGAGTTGAGTATCCATTTAGTGAATTATTATTGCAAGAAAGATATTATTTTGAATTATTTGAGATAATAATATATTAACGAAATTTAAATGATTTGTCGCAAACTTATTAATATGTGATCCATATTCTAGTGTTCCACTTCCCCAACACCAAACTAGGCAGCTAAAAGCTTTGTGAAAGCCTTGATATGTCCTACAATGAGTTGTCACACTTCGTGGGAAGTGTATGCGATGCTGCATGGAAGGTTGGGCCCTCATTTCTAAGGTAGATTTTCTCTCTAGTGTTGAAAATAGTTATAAGCTGTATGAAATTTGCTGAGAAAGTGGCATTGAGCTGGCAAAGTAAGTTTGGCTCCCCCCTCTCTCTCTAGTGTTTCCTACTTCTTTTTTAAGTTTCTTTACTTAAAAGAAATTTATATTTAACGTATGGATATGTGTTACCTGAAGCAACTTTGCTTGTTGAAACAAACAAAGCATTAGAGGAGTTGCTAATAGCTACCAAAGATGATAATGTGAGGGCAACAAGGACTTATTGCATCATGTGACATGTAATATTTCCAAGAATCTTGAGGTGGATGCTGGACAGGTTGATGGAGATGTATCCAATCACATGCCAACCAATGGCAGTTTGATAGAGATCGATGAAACTTTCTTTCAAAATGAAGAGATTGAGGAAGGGATAAGAGTGGAAGCTTTTAACGAGGGCAATGCTACAATTGATGTGAGCAGGATGTTGGTGAGGCAACACTAAACAGTAGCTAAGGGCCAATGGCCGAGTTAGCTGAGAGTAAGCTTGAATGATGATTATGATCAATCTTTGAGGATGGTCGATATATTCCTGAGGCTCGAAGTTTCTCAATCTTAGGGATAGAGAACTCTCTTTTTTTGGGTCATTCGTTGCAATTCCATAACTCGTAATAGCAAAAAAAAACTATTCGATAACGGTCTTGTATGCGACGGTCTTGCATTGTATGCAACTCATAGTAATACTCGTAACAGCAAAAAAGCTTTTCCACAATGAAATCCTTAAAATCTGGACCGCAATTAACATTGACTACTTGGAGATTTCAAAGGAACGGATTTGCCTCAAGAGACTTGTCACGGCCGATCAACGTCAAATAATGAAATCTCAATCTAAATCCTTTCTATCCGTGCGGAATGACCAGGGGCGTGCACGGATACTGGGTATACCAGGAACCGGTCAGAACCTACCCGTTAGGGTAGGATCCGGGTAGCTCGTATTAAAAATATGGTAGCGTCTGGGATATTAAAATTAGGAACCGGTGAAAACAGATTTCGGTTCTGGTTCCTGCATATAGGATATCCGGAACCGGTACCTAGACTCGATAATAATTTTCTCTAGTTATATTCAGATATATTTCTCCCTTTTACTTTACCATATTCCCCTCTCTGTCTATCTTTCTTAGTGGATGGATTGATGAGACGTATTACTCTTTATTGTAGATATATTGTGGATTAATCTAAATCTGTGCTGATATTCTATTTTACGTAATTACTGATTATGGATGAGACATTTTTTGTTTTATTTAGCGAGATTAAAAAAATTTATAGGTTCCAACAGGGTACCCGAAACCTGTGGTGTAATACAGGTTCCTGTTCCAAAATTTTGGAATCTGTTCTTTACAGGGTAGGGTTTGGGCATCATGAAAATCACAAGGTACCCGGACCCGAACACCCCTAGGAATGACATGGGAAAGGAACTGAAAGACATATGTTATAATGTCGTGGAATGGCATTCCCCCGGTGTTACCGGTACAATTTTAATTTTCTTGGAAAATGTTATCGGGAACATGGGTCGCCTCCTGATGGCATTATGAAGCCACATGGGCACGAGTAGATTACAAAACAAGTGTTGTCTTATTTTTTTTTCTGTATGAACCTTGATTTTTAAAAGTTCAATTGGCCCTAACTAATCTAATCGAGCCGAGTCGACTTATTCAGGGGTAAAGCTATCTCAGCGTAAATTTTCTGCATTTATAAGGACTCGCACTGAAGGCCTTACTTAATCGAAACAAGTATCGAACCGCTTGAGTCAAGTCACGTTTCTAACGGGTATTGTCTTTTCTTGGGAGAGAGTGGAGCATATTATTTTCATTCAAAAACACGTCTACAAGCCTTGTAACATGTGGAGGCTTCAGGAACATACTTTCTTGATGATTAGGCAGTTGTCTCCTTAAATCATGCTAGTGGGTGGTTACTTGATTTTCGTGTTGCAAATTAGAGAGCAAAATGGGAAGAATAACCGCCTGAAATATGTCTATAAAAGGAGACGACTTCACAGGTCAAAGGACACATGGACGTCAACTTCAATAGATTACTCTTTAGTTTTTCTCCCCGCCCTTCATGGCTCCTACGATATCGTAGGAGTAGTGGTAATGTAGATATCTCCTCAATTCATGGCAGCTATGACCTCAACCTCGACAGCTCGAGCTCTTGTTTATTTGTGGTGACAGGATCTCCTTTCTCAATGTGAGGCAGTGCTCAAAAGTCAAATCTTCTAATATCGGGATACTCGAGAGGAATTACCTGAACCATTCACCGATTTTGGCAGTCGGCTTCACGACTTCCCTGTAGGGCAAATAGAAGAGTATGCGGTGGATAAGCAACTCAGGCAAGAAGCCTGAGTCCATTGTGGAGAAGCACATAGAAACAGTACGTCCGTAGCACATAATCCATACCTACACATATACATATATATATATATATATATATATATATATTCTGAAAATCTTACCACCGAAAAGGATCCTTAACAACTTCAAAAGGTCCATGGAAAAATTACAACATAGTTAAATTGACATAAATATATATCTAAAAATTAATTATAGTCTAGATAAGATCTAATATATATATATATATATATATATTCCAAATTTGAGAGATTTTGGGTCCTAATAATAATAATTTCTTTAATGAGAGTTAATCTATATATCTATACTATATATATATATATATATGTACATACAAGAGCGAGGGAATCAAATTTAATTTCAATCTGTAAAACTGTGTATAGGCACTGAGTGTGATTTTGAGTTACATGTGGACGATAGACATTATTATTTGATGCAATAAAATATTAATTTCATGTGAATTAATAGATTTGAACCTGCTTTGTGCATTACATGTGAAATTTAAAATGGTTTATTTTATATGAAAAATTATGAAATTTAATTTTAAAGAAAAATGATAAAAAAATAAATTTAAAGTTGAAATAAAAAAATAAAGGTGGAATGGACATTGATTGAAGAAAAGAGGAAAAGATAAATGGTAGGTTGGGGTGAAAAACATGGAATTAAAATTACAAAATTACCGTTGCATTTAATCTAGGAAAACATTCGTCTCACTTTTAAATATGAAATACCCTTAATAAAAAAATATATTCAAACAATAACTAAATTAAGATTATAATTATAAATTTAATACCTATTCAACTCTCATCCTCTCCCCGTCCCTACATTTCTTCTCTTTCTATTCTATACGTCCATTTTCTATCGTTTTGTTACTTTTTTTCGTTTAAACAATGTATTTCAAATCTATATATCTATATATACTATAAAAATATGAAGAGCGGAACGTAAAAATTTTATTCGAGAACCCCAGCTCTTGATTAAATAATGTGAGGGTCTCGAATCATCCCGTTTAATAGCCCTCAGCTCGTGGTTAATTGCCTCTTCGCTTACTCGAAAAATTATATTTCTAATAAAAAAGATTCATGTACCCGAATATATTCATGTATTTATTAATTTAATTTAATTTAAATGAATTTGGAAGATTTTGTATGCATTGGTTCGATGAATTGTAAATATCTGTCTATATTATTTGTACTTAGGGTATAATTGAATATTCTATTTTTGAAATATTAAAATTCTTTCGGTAATTTAAAAGTTTTTCTCGAAATATGATGCATTTCTAAATTCAACGTGTTATATGTCCTATAAATAGAGCATAGACAAAATTCATTTTCGATACTATTTTCTTTCTACTTTTATTTCTCTTTACACTTTATGTCAAGCTGTTTCTCTCATGATCGATATGCTATTACGTATTTTAAACTTAAGTTTAAAAACTATTTATGTTATATTTTTAATTTACATCCCGTATATAATATATTTTTCTATAATATAATTTTTTTTGTAATGTTTGATTGACATAATAATCTTATACAAATCAAATTATTACTTATTCTTATCATTGCAATTTTTTCTTCATTTTAATGGTATGTTTTCCTTTCATAATAAAGCAATATTATGTATATTTCACAATATTATTTTTTGCATGATTTGATTGTTGCAATTAAATTTTTCAATCCTATATTACTTATCTTATTATTTATTTTAAACACATCCGAAAATTATTTAAAAGAAATATATGCAATACGCGGAGCACTATTTTTATAATTCTATTAATATTTTATTTTTATTATTTTATCTTAAATAAAATTGTAACATTTAAAAATTATAAATTAACGTCATAAATTTATAAAACAAATGTTAAAATAATTCACAAATGTATTAATGTTCTCTAAAATGTAATTAAAAAAATAAATTAATTAAATACCGCCATATTAACTCCCCACTTGAAAAGTCGATTTTGAATTTTAATTAAATCTTCTTAAAATAACTTTCCAATTTAAATTGTAACTTAATTACTTAGATTTAATGAGGCGTGTGCAAGCCCTTCGGAAATTAATTATCTGGACTTTATAAGCACTTTAAGTTTAAGTAAGTTTAACTAAATTACAAGTAAGTTATTGAATCATCTAATAAATTTCATAATTCACATAATATTCAGATTTCAAACAATTTGCAAATAATATAATATAATATAATATTAATACATGCATATGTTGTAGAATTTGTATGAAACAGATCCTAGATCGTGAAACGACATACCTATAGGCCGATAACGGGTATGCTTTCTTAGCGGAAATTTCTTATCAAGGAAATACAAAATCGAACTGATTTAATTACTTATCCAAAAAACGGCAACCTATTTTTTATTTTTTCCTTTTTCTAGAGGTAAATCTAATATATATATATATATATATAGGTATATATAGGGGTGTGCACGGGTACTGGGTATACCCGGAACCGGTTGGAACCTACCCTAACGGGTAGGGTCTGGGTAGCTCGTATTGAAAATAGGGTAGGTTCCGGGTATTAAAATTAGGAACCTGTGAAAATCGGTTCCGGTTCCGGTTCCTGCCTACAGGGTACCCGAAACCGGTTATTTATTAAAAAAAAAGAGGAAAGAGTAAAGTTACTATTTTTTCTAATGAATCAGAACATAGGCATTTTGTTGTGTGAGATCGTATTATGAATGTTCAATTTTGTCGATGGGTCGATGAGACATATTATTATTTCATTATTAAGGATTAATCTAAATTTTGTTGATAATATATTTGACATAATTACTGATTATGTATATGATATTTTCGATTTTATTTAGCGAGAGGAAAAAATTTACAGGTTCCAACAGGATACCCGGAACCTGTGGTATAATACAGGTTTCGAGTAGGTTTCGGTTCCATGATTCAACAGGGTAAGGTCCGGTTCCAAAATCTTGGAACCTGTCCCTTACAGGGTAGGGTCCGGGTATTATGAAATATACAGGGTACCCGGAACCGATCACCCCTAGGTATATATAGTAATAATTTAGTCTACTGTTTCCAAATCTAATTTTTTGGTTTTTGGGATGGAATTGTTTGGCAATGGAGTTAAATCATGCTCCACTTCACTCTAATTTATTTTTTCCTCAATTCAATAATATAATTATTACTTTTATATTTTTTTAATTTAATAATAAATTCTTTTACGTATTTTTTCTTAATCATTGTTATAAGTAATTTTTTAATATTAAATTCTCAAAATTATTTATTATTTTTCTCACAATTCGACAATATAATCATTATTTTTTTATTTTTTTCAATTTAATAATTCTTTCACAGACTTTTTCATTATTATAATTAATTTTTTAATAATAAATTTTTTCAATGACTTTTATCTTTATCTTGTGAAGTTAAATACAACCATACACTATTTCGTTAGCAAACACCACCTTAATTTTTTTTTGTTTTCCTTTTCCCCTCCAATGTTGGGAGGAAACATATTCTGTCGTCCGCTGAAAATCGATGAAGCTTACATGGTACGCCACCCACGGAAGCTTCCCACCTAAAACCATCAATTAACGGTTGCAGATTCCTTTCCAATCCCATCCTCCACGTATTCAATGGCTGAGATGCAAGAACATCTACATCGCATCGCACCGGATCCTCACCAAATAATCGAATCCCCGCGCAATTTAAATCGTGTCTTCGTCCTCCTCAACCAGTCGAAGGGACTGTAGAGAGAGAGAGAGAGAGAGAGATGAAGAGGAAGAACTTGAAGAGGAGCGGCGGCGGCAGCGGGAAGACGGGAGGGCGGAAGAAGACGAAGGGACCGCTGTCGAGGAGCTTGCAGCCTGGTCAGCAGGCTCAGCTGTTCTCCCTTCGCCCCCAGCCGCCTCCTCCCTCGTTTCCCCCATTTCAGAGCCTCCAAGACTCGGATTCAGCTCCGCTGGAGCCTCACCGGCATACTATGCCAGCTCACGACTTCGACGCCCCTGACGCCAACCTCGATTTCATCCTCAGTCAGGATTTCTTCTGGTAATCGATCCCGTCGACATTTCTGTGCCAAATCAAGGCAGTGTCTTAGTTACTTCCGGCAATTAGTTATTCCCATTCGTATTCGATGATAACCGAAGTGTTTCTGATTGATTTTGATTGCAGCACTCCCGATTACATCACGCCGGATAATCAGAACTTACTGAACAGTGTCAATTTCAATAAGGTGAGAGGACTCTTAAGCCGTTCATTGCTCCATCATACTATGATTGAATGTGTGGATTTATCAGAGTAAGTTTCTTATTTGTGCAGGAGAACACTCCTTGCCCGAAGTCACCGGAGAAAGTAAAAACTGCGAGCAAAACAAGTGGACGAGGTTAGCAATTTCTTGCTCAGAGTGTTCACTTCTTCCGGGTTATTTTATATCTGCGGCTAATATTAATCGAGAAGTTGAGTTCCGTCGGTTAAAGGAGCTCGATTTGTGCATCTGGCATGAAAAGGAAGTAGCTTGTTTGAGTTTCTATGTGAAATATGCAAATAATGAAGTTATTGGAGGAGGGTACTTTTATTTTCTACAAGAAATTTGTTCAGATTCATAATTTGACTTCCAATTTCTGTGCATTTTTTTCACTCTGCGTGCTTATTTCTTCAGGGACATTGTATGTCTACATTCAATATTAATCTGAACGTTGACTCCTGTTCCTAGAAGGAGCTAGATTTACACATCTGGTATCAAAAGAAGTAGCTTGTTTCTCTATGAAATGTGCAACTAATGAACTTGTTGGAGGAGGGTGCTGTTGTTTTGTACATGCAGTGTAGAATAGGAGACTAAAGCTTTCCTCTCAACTGTTGAATTGTAAAAAAGGGAATCAGGTTGATTATATATTGGCTTCGATGAATTATGTCAATATTAGCTCCAAAAAATTATTATTTGACATTCCATTATGTGGTAAAAGAAACAATTTGCTCAGAATGCCACCCAACTTTATCTGGAGATATGAACTTTTTGGCTGTTTAGGCCAGGGTATTGAGTTTCAAGGGTATGCTCGAGCTATCTACTGGTTCTCATCTAAGTTAAACATATGTTTGAGATGGAAAAGTTTGGTCTAACTTGATGACTTAAGGAGGAGTTCGGGAAGATCATCTGTGTCTGATCTAACTGCACTTAGGACTTGGAAGCCCGGCACGACATATTCCATGCTTTGTTCTTTTATTTGCAGCTTCTTCAAATATTTTGTCATGTCCAACAATTAGTGGGGGATTTTTGTTTATCCTATTGGTTCTTATACTTCCGTGTGGTTGTGCTGTTTCCATGCTCTAGCTCATTAATTTCTTTGTAATAAATATGCTATACTTGTGCAGGAACTGATAGCATCTCATTAAATCCATTGAGTCCCTCACTATCTGGTTGTCCACACATAGAAGAACTTGAGGAGGATACTCTTGAAAGAGATGAAGCTAAGACAGAGAAAACATCGGTGAAGGGGAATAAAAAGGTCCACAGTTATGTGCCACAATCTGCTGTTGCTTTACGCTGCCGGGTGATGCCTCCTCCTTGCATTAAGAACCCATACCTCAATGAAGGTTCAGATATAGAGATAGATCCTTTTGGTAATCGAAGATCAAAATGTGCAGGTGAACCGCCTTGATGTATTATGCTAGACGGCATATTGGATTTTCTTGTCGTATCTTCCTCAAGAGAATAATCGGTGCTATTTCTTCTAATGTTTGGAATTTTCCGATGTTTTGAAACTATAATCTACTGTCACAATTTGCAGGTTTCTTTCCTGCAATAATTGGTGGAGATGGGCTCTCACGTTATCATACAGATTTCCATGAAATTGAGGTCTTCATCCTACCTGAAGTGCTTAAAATCTATCCTTTGTGTTCATTATTTTAAATGAACAAATTGGCGCTTTGTGACTTAATAATCTGATTTTCTTACAGCAAATTGGTACTGGGAACTTCAGTCGCGTTTTCAAAGTTTTGAAGAGGATTGATGGCTGTTTATACGCTGTGAAACATAGCACAAGGCAGTTACATCATGACACGGAAAGGTAGTTCATCGGCGCTATCATATATTTGTTTCTTGTTTGGGATTCTTAAACTTTTTTTTTCTCCCCCTTTTTGCAGGAGAAAAGCTTTGATGGAAGTTCAAGCTTTAGCTGCTTTAGGTGAAGACAGTAGCCCTTTTCATCAATTGCATATTTCCAGCATAATCTCCCTCTGACAACTTTATAGTATCTTCGTTCACAGGGTCTCATGAGAACATCACGAGTTACTACTCTTCTTGGTTTGAAAATGAGCAGCTCTACATTCAGATGGAGCTCTGTGACTACAGCTTATCTGTTGGAAAGTCTTCTCAATCATTCACTGAGAATGAAGCGTTGAAAGCCCTATATCAGGTGCAGTTCTGTTGATCTATATCATATATAAAGGATTTGCTTGACACGATAGTTAAATTGTACTTTGTTGCACGATGTCAGTGCATTTATATGAGCTATTTCTTGGTAACAGTGAAGCAGAATCTTTGATGATTTATTGATTGCTCTGGCCTATAATAAGCAAATCCAACAGTATAGCTCTTCTATTTGTTAGAGTCATTGACCCATTTATGTGAAAGAAAAGGCGTAATTAACGACGAATGAAAATGAGCATCTCTACAGTATAGCTCTTCTATTTGTTAATTGGTTGGTGCTGCGATTTGGATTGCGGAATCTCTGCATTCTATGACAGTGAGTCCATGATCCATTTAGAATAACTTGACATATTTTATGTGATGTTTAGTATATATGCTCATATGCGTTCTTCTATTGATATGTTAACTCACAAAAATGGATCTTTTGCCAACAATTGGTGCACTAGTTAAATCAGAGAATACTCAAATTGGTCATCGTAGAATCTCAGAAAGATTATTAGTCATGTCTCTCCAGCTAAGCGGTTTGATGTTCAGCTGGGAAAAAAGGCGATATAAGGAACGTGGGTAGTATATTTAAGAAAATTGACATTTTCTTATCTAATTCATGCAAAAGATAAAGTTCAGCTTCCATGTGTTGTGGTTGAAACACTTTGTTGAACAACTTAATACATGAAGCTCCGTGTTGAGTTTATGGAGCTCTGCATTGAGTCTTCATGGTTTGTGGTTGTACTTGGAAGTGTCGAGAAACTAGACTATTCATTTGAATTACCAAAAAGATATCTCCCTCAGTCTAGATACTTGCATTTCATCTATGAAATATACGTTGTTTGTTAACAAAATTTTCGTCTGGCTTTCCTAAACAGATTGCAAAGGCATTGCAGTTCATACACGATAGAGGTATTGCCCACCTAGACGTGAAGCCTGATAATATTTACGTCAAGAACAGTGTTTATAAGCTTGGTGACTTTGGTTGTGCAACTCCATTGGATAAGAGTCTTCCTATAGAGGAGGGTGATGCCCGCTACATGCCCCTAGAAATCCTGAATGATGTTTATGATCATTTGAGCAAGGTCGATATATTTTCTCTGGGGGCTGCCATTTATGAGCTTGTGAGGGGTTCTCCTTTACCGGATTCAGGCCCGCAGTTTCTAAATCTTAGGGAGGGAAGACTTTCTCTTCTTCCGGGCCATTCGTTGCAATTCCAGAATTTACTCAAGGTAATTACACTCTTCCTTGTAAACTTTATGGGATGCGAAAGCAGTTATTAATTCTGCGATGGACTTTGAACTCCTATCCGGAACTGCAAAGCTGAGACTTTGAACACCACCGCCACCCCATCTGATCACTGCTTGGCAGGCAGTCATTTGATTTCAGTTTCCGGACACAATTTTCAGATTTGGTTTACAAGACTAGTTCAGGGTAGAATTTTCTGCGCACTTTGAATCTGACTATTCTTTTCCTGACATTGCGTATATTCAATAGATGATGGTGGATCCTGATCCAAGGCAGCGGCCTTCTGCAAAAGACTTGGTACAAAATCCAATCTTCGACAGAGTTAGGAGGAATGCGAACACATAATCAAATTCAAACTTAGCCCAGTAAAGAAGGTATATTATGGAATTATTATTCTTTGCTGTTACGTGCACCAATTTTGTACACAAGCACGGTGCCGGTGTTGTAAATTATGATAAAAAAAAAATATGGGCATATTCATACATTGAATTCATGCTACGGCAATTCTCGAAGTTGTATGTTCATTAGAAAGTTCATTCTGCTTCGTACATTCTTAATTTCATCTTGTTAGTCGGGCACTTAGAAGAGATTGCATAAGTACTTAAGATAGAGACATGGCGTCATAGCACATTTATTCTCATTTCCTTGTCATCTCATTCTACCATGTTGAGTAAACCTAGGTTAGACAATATACGAAATCTATATAGTAAAATTATTTGATAAGCACTAAACGCCGCTAATAAATGAAATAATTATTGTAAAATTTTTATCATAATTTAGCCTATAAAGTTTAGTATAAGTTGATATGAAACGATGAGTTATTTGGAAATTTCGGTTCTGAATTTGGCATACGTAAGCTTTCCCCACATGGATATCTAAGCTCAATTTTTTTGGTGAGCACTTTGGTATTTAGAAGCCTAATGGGCGTCCGACTAATTCAGTCCAGTTGAGTTAGCTCATATGAGGTAAATCTCTCACAGCGTGAATTTTTTCGATTCACAATACTCGAATTTGTGAGAAACTATAACTTTGGTTTACCAAAAGGCCACGGAAAAAAAGGACGATTTATGTCATAACCTTATTAACGCTTTCGCCATTTTCATTCTAAATCTTTATATTTTGTTTTTTTTTTCTGTGCTCAATCTACCGGAATTTTACCACTTTAGTCCTGTGGTCATATTTTCCGATAGAAAATTAGATTTTTTGAAAAGCAGTTATGTTATAATTTTACAAATAAGTCTTGGCCATAATCCATTGGAACTACTGAATTGCCGGCAGACGATAGAATCTATACTTGGAAGCATTCGCAAATGACGAGAGTTACAAAGGAATTTAGCGCATCTGCAAATTGGTGGGAATAAACTCCAGTATATAACTCAAAGAAATTGTCAGTGTAAAAAATCAAACAAAGCTTATAGGCAGTACTCGATCATGATCGCCTCACGAAGAATCATTATCGCCATCTTTATGGGTTTCTTTTCTCTTGCTAGCATTGCAAGAGGTAGTCAAGACACGACCCTCGTGGATTATATCTGCAACCCTAAAGAGTACGCTGATGGTGGTTTTTTTTAGCAGTAACCTAGAAGATGTCCTCGAGGATGTGGTATTTGAAACTGCAGATAACGGATACGATTATTATGCTGAATCTCCTGATGAAACGGAGAAGGCGTACGCACATGGTGCTTGCAACGGGGCCTTGTCATCTTCAGAGTGCGAGACATGCTTGCGCATTATAACGACTAAATTACCTGATCTTTGTCCGAATAGATATGGTGCCCGAGTTCGACTGAAAGACTGTAGATTAAGGTATGAAAATTATTCATTCAGAGAATAGTTAAACAACTAGGCTATGAGGCTCCTTCATTTCTTTGCTTTATTTTTATATTTATTATTGTAAGGTTCCTTCAAGTAGAAAGGGCACATTATCTGATAATTTAAGCAATCGGATATTTCGATACCATGTATCATTTAGTCGAATATTTCCAAACGATCTGTTTCGACTACGAGTCCTCGGACAATATCAGCAATGGCAAACGTAAGTTGTTCTAAAACCTCCTACTTTTGCGCTCTTTGACTTGTAATACTTTTGCTGCCGCACGTTCTTTGTTTCTTGGAGATATTTGAAAAGGCTAATGCAGTCTAAAGAAGTAGCTGGCAAAGCTATACGAAGCATCGCTTAGAGTGACAGTCCCTACCGACACAGATGTTGAGCCTCAAGTTGCAGGTTGCACTACAAATTTTGGTGATTACCAATCGTAGGGACGAATTTCCCTTTTCATCTCTCTGTACGACCTCGGTGGTTTTCAATTTCAGTGTAGTCCATAGCATAGTGAGTGTATATATCCATGCCATATGGGTCAATGTCAAACTGATGGAACGATGTTTTTTTTTTTTTTTTGTGTGCGCACCATGGTATTCAGTCTTTGTTTTTGGGCGTTGAAAATATGGCTTTACAATATCGTAGCAGTATTGTTGATCATCATCAAAGCGATTGCCTCCAATTTTGATGGACCGTCGCTACTTGTGCCTTTTCTTGATGTAATCGTTTACATTTCTGAATTTAATGGGAAGGAATGAAAATGCAATAACCATGATAGATCAAGTTGCTTTTGCTCTCAATCTTTGTGCTGCGTATATGTCTTGAGCAAATTTGTAAGTTTCCATGTATTTGGAAGGCCAGAATATGTTTCCGGTAAGGAGCTAGGTAGCAACCTAAAAATTAGCCTAGAGAAGTGTACATTTTCAGTCCCTACTCTCTGATCAGCAGCAAAATATGACTCATTAGTCAATGAACATATCACAACGGTAATGCAGTTAGTATTATTGATGTTGTTATTATCATCATCATCATCAAAAAAATTTCAACTTTCACCAAATGGATTAATTGCCAGGGAAAAAATTACTATTACAATATAAGAATTAACGAATTATTAATTGAAAATTTTCTTCAAAATGACTAAGGACTAATCCCATGCAAAGCGCGGGTATAAGGGCTAGTATATATATATATATTAATTTAGCATACTTCCATGAAATTTTTCCGTTTGTGCAACGATGGTTTCCAAGTTAGCATATTGGACTCGTGAAATTCTCCCGTTCCTGCCTCTTAGCTTGTGGTCAGTCGTTTCTTCGAATCTCTCCATTAATATAAACTTACTCTTTTTCAAATTTTCATAATATATTTATAATTTTATTATATGTTCCTAAGGAGATTTTTATAATTTTTTAGAGATATTAATTAATGTAACTACTCTCAATATTTTTTATTTATTTTAATATTTTGTATTATAAAATTATAATATCACTAAATACTCATGCAACGCACCGTTTATGTGACTAGTTTTTTGATAAAATAATGCTCTAGAATTGCTATTGTGAGAAATGACACTCCGTTAAGAGAAAAAAGAAAAATAAATGACACTCTCACTCTATAAATCCCTGGTACCAAAAAAAAAAAACCATATGCGAAGTTGATATGATATATTTTGCTTATAAGTGATCGTCATATCTTCATCATCATGACTGTTATTATATTAATTAGATGAAAGTTCACACGTTCACGTAGGCTAGAGATTAAGCGAGAGATAAAAAAAAAACTGATTAGTACTATTGGAATGAGAGTTTTAGTAACATAAAGTTCTATCAACGACATCATTAGGTTTGTTGTAAGAAAATTGATTTCAAATTGTTTGTAAGAAAACTGCTTTTAAATTACTGCATGCTTGTTAAAATTTATTTTTATTAAGAGTTAATCACGGTAAAAATCATAAATTTTAACTTTTTTTCAAATCTAACATCATCTCTCAATTTTCCCAACATCAACTCGACAGGAATATCCCATCTCGACCGTACCCAGATTTCTCCATCAGAGACTAAGCAAAAAGTGGCTCTTCAATGAGAGATGATCAGATGTAGAGTGGCGCAGGGTCATCTCCATGACCAGCACCCATCATTAACATATTCTTCACCCTTCTCCTCCTTAGCCTCTACCTCCATCCTCAGCACACATAGTTTTTTTTCAGTGTTATCAGAATCAGACCAATGTTGAACTGGTCAAGGTATGAGCTCACGAGTTCGATGGGTCGGACTACACGTTTAATTAAAAATTATACAATACATGATTATTATAAAAATAGACCCAAATTTTTTATTTTTTCAAAAATAACCATATCTCTCTCCCCTTAACTCCCCCTCTCTCATTCGTTGCTCTGTCTGTCCACCGTCGCTCAATCCAGCTCGTGTACAAGGAGGAGGACCTAAGAAACAAACAAGAGTCCCCTGCTCTTCTAGATGAACCCCATCCACAACGGCAAACCCATCCCTGAGCCCTCATCATCCTCCAGTACATCAACGACAACAAGAAAAACGCTCTCACCTGCCTTCTCCTTTCCAATCCCTACAACAAACCCATCTCCGAGTCCCTCATTATCCTCCAGTACATCGACGACAAGAACAAGGCTCCCGCCCGCCTTCTCCCTTCCAATCCCTACGATAGAGCCCATCCACAACAGTAAACCCATCTCCGAGTCCCTTATCATCCTCCAGTACATCGATGACAACAAGAACAAGTCTCCCGCCTGCTTTCTCCCTTCCAATCCCTACGACAAACCATCTTCGAGTCCCTCATCATCCTTCAGTACATCGACGACAACAAGAACAACACTCCCGCCCGCCTTCTCCCTTTCAATCCCTACAACAGAGCCCATCCACAATGGCAAATCCATCTTCGAGTCCTTTGTCATCCTCTAGTACATCGACGATAACAAGAACAAGGCTCCCGTCTGCCTTCTCCTTTTAATCCCTACGATAGAGCCCGAGCCTGATTCTAGGCTGATTACATCGACAGAAGGTTGATGCTCGATCCGTCAATAGAGACAGTGAGGAAGCTCGAATCGAAGCTCCTTACAATAGAGGCTTTACTCAATCAGTTCAAGTGTTCAACAGATTGATGCAGTATGAGAGGCTACTACTCGATTCGAAGGAGAAGAGGAATCTTTTGGAGACTCTGGACTCTGCCGCTCGAAGGAGAAGAGGAATCTTGCGATGCTCGAGCTTGAAGGAGAAGAGGATCTTATGATGCTCGAGCTCGAAGTATAAATCAGTGATGATGAGCGATGACTGAACTAAGGAGAGTGAATATGAAGAATAAGAAAACTGAGCTCAAAGATGAAGACTAAATAGGGTTTTAAGATTCAATTCTGCTCATTTTTTATTCGAGTAAGGGGATTCGATTGGATTTCCTTTAAAAAATTATGAACCCGTGCAACCGACCGATTCGAATGGGTGGTTCGATGGGTTTATCTAAAAACTAGCCGGTTTTTGGGGTTCACCAATCTATTTATGCATTTTCGATTTTTAAGCTAACCGA
>NW_022204324.1:0-63172 GCF_007655135.1 Punica granatum | reverse complement strand
TTTCTTTCAGTTAACAAAATATTAAATATATAGCAATTATTTACTTCAATGTGCTCATAAAACATTTATAATTAGTCAAATACGAAAATATAAATGGGGCTATAATTGTAAATACATACTTACAATTTATTGACATTAACTAAACTAAATAATGCACTCATGCTACACGATGGCGCAATATTAAATTCAATCAATACTTGATGAAAAATGTGGGATAAATTTCGTTCATGGATATAGATTTTATATTTATTTTGCACGGTATAAATTAGTCTTAATTAACATTAGATAAAAAGAGTTTCATTGATGACGGATACGTAATTCAAAATTTACAAAACATTATTTATAGATTTTATTTTGACATGTACTCAACTAAGTAAATAGCGGATCCATTTATTTAGCAAAAAAATGAAAACTCGGATGCATTAAGAAACTGTGGGTGAAAATGAAAAAAAAATGAAGAATAAAAAAAATGAGGATGAGGATTTCGGGGAAAAAAAGAGAAAGACAAAAGGGGATAGGACTAAACAGGAGAGGGAAGGTTGAAAGTCGGGATGAGTGGACACGTGCGAGGAGAATGATGAAAGATAGATGTGTGTTCAAAATAGCTAAATTTACTATTTTGACCATGCATGTAATGTTTTATTTTTTCTCCCTTCAATATTATCAAAGATAATATGGATAATATGGGAAAATCCGTCCAAAAGTAACCGACATGGAACACTAACTTCTCTCTTTATATTGTAGTATAGGTATAGATATTGATATATAAATTTGAAAACGATACAATAAATAGGGATATAACTGTACATGCATATTTATAATTTACATTAACTAAATATTTTATAGATAACTTACCAATATTTTATAAATCAACAAGGAACTTCATACGAAATAAATTAATATTTAATTATAAAATAATAGTAGTTTGTTAATATAAATTATAAATCAATATTAATAATTATCTGAATATATATTTCATAATAAATTTTTTTTATAAAATTCGTGTAACGTGTGGGTTGAATAGCCTAGTATACATTTATTCAACAGAGCTCAATCGAGCAAAGGAAACCTAAATAACTAGAAAAGATAGGTGTCAAAATTGAAAAGATGATCTATAAGGACAATCAGGCAGCTTGAGGTGTAGATTAGGAATTGACAGAATTCTCCCCTTGAAGTCAGCAAAGATTTGAAAAAGGTAGACGTCACGTGATTACTGATAATGCATATAATTTAACATGAAATTGTGTCACTTGTCGCATTGTTGATGGTAACTCCAAATGACACGCTTAGCATAGTTTTACATCAATGATCAAACAACATTTCTGATTTCAATGAACATTCCTGATACCCATCTAACGGAAAATCCTAATATGGTCTGACGAGTTTGTAATCTCCTTAAAAATCTATGATGAACGTATCTCGCTCTCAATGGCAAAACCCTCTGCAAGAAAAGTTCTAATATATAAGACCAAATCACTTTTTAGGGATTGAAGTAAAAGAAGAGATAATTTTAATTGCAACCGAGATGTGTATAAGACAGGTGATGCAACACGTCTACCAAAAGTTCGTCCAAAATCCATCCAAAACTTCTAACAAATATCAGCTCACTCTGTTAAGATTTTGCAAAAGCATAATTATCACCCAATACAGAGTAATATGTCTAACAATATATAGTATAAATAAACACACACACACACACACACATATAATATATATTTAGGTGCAGCATATTAAGAGTATCAACTCATCTTCAAATGCTCCATTGGAAGTTACAATTCATTCGAAAACCTCAACTTTTACATAATTTGTTTTAGAAGACAAGTTCTTCTTCCTTAAGAAATGGCTAAATATTAAGTTTGCATCTCTACATTACAGATAATAATAATATTAATAACATTTAATTCAATATAAATACGTGACTCATGGTCTTCCCTTACGGTTTTAAAAAACGACGTGGCGGCTTAATATTATATCACTTGTCTTATTCTTATTGGTTGTGACACGAAAATGTCATGCAACACAAGCACTCCATTGTCTCCTTGTCTCAGCTTTTATAATCGTGTGTGTATATATATATATATATATATCAAAAAAGATATTTTTGCTCTAATAAGTTTGACTTTTAATCACTTTTGATCCTATAAGTTTTAAAGTGATAAATTAGTCCTATATGCTTGTTTTGTAGGGCAATTTTGATCCATTACATGACTAGACAGTAATGAATGTTGACGAGAACTAACGCTATTAAATAAGGCCACGTGGCAATTTCTTACTGGCTTGAATTTTAAAATTTTAAAAAATAAAACATAAGAATAAATTAATGAAAAATTAATAAAAATTAATTTTGAAACGAACAATTTAACAAAAATAAAAAATAAAGTGACTCGGCCCCATGTCGGGGCTGGGGTGCACTTCATTTGGGGTGGAGGCCCCGCCAATGCCCCCACCCCTAGATGTGGTCCTCAGGGAATTCAGGGCACGATTGTGTGGGATGGAGGCCACACCAACGACCCTGCCTGCCCCCCTAGATGAGATCACTAGCGACCTCAGAATTCGCTGGCGACCACGTCTAGAGGGTCAATCTTGAGGTTTACAATTTTTTTTTATATTTTTTACTTTACTCTTTGATTTACATCTGTTTTTGATAGTTGATAGGCCGTGCTGCTGGCTATCTCAAAATAAGTTGAAGATCAATTATATATATGTGTGTGTGTGTGAGTACTACGTATATTGTATATGCCTCTTTCATTTTTACCAACAATAAAGTGTCCGAGTTGTACATTGTTTACATTCCATTATTTTAGTGAGACATCAATATTATTCAATTAAAACTTTATCAGTGATGCTATGTCATTTTAACTTGATAATTCTTTCGACATCGTGTATGTGCAATGCGCTTGCTTCTATACTAGAATAATATAAATTGGTTTTTTTAAAAATTATATATGAACTATTTAGATTCATTTTTATTTGTCGTACTTGAAATGGGTTTAGATGATTTCAAATTTCTTAAAAACGATTCACCCCAAAAAAATTATTACAAATGATAAGCTATTTCATGATAATTGGGTACATTTGGTTAGTTGGAAGTATTAAGAAAGAAAATCTGTCACCAACATAGCATGAAACATAATTATAAACTACATCATCAAAACAATTATAATTTATCCCCTTTTCAACAGGAAAAGCAGATGCTGTATTTTAAAATTAACTTTCGGGAAGAGGTGTTTAGAAATGAGGAGAAAAACTCATGAGATTGTAATCAAACATATTGGAATGGATTAAAGGGATAAACTTAATTTTTTTAAATATAAAGATACTTAAAAATTTATTTTTATAAAAAAAAAAAGCGAATGGAGGACATGTGTTGGATTAAAGGGATAAACATGATAAATTATATAAACTCATGAAATTTTTTGAAAATATAAAGAAACTTAAAAATTTATTAAAAAAGAAAAAGAAAAGAACAACGGAGGACATGTGTCCTCTTAAGGTTAATACGGACTCGTTTTAGTTTATATAATATATATATATATATATATATATATATCTTGGTTTAGCTGCCAGCTGGACAAACACGCACGGGCAAGACCTACGAATTCCAAGCTTCTGATTGTTTCAATCCGTCCTGCCTGCTAAAAATTCCTATCAATATAGCTCTCTTGCACAAGTATAATAAAATGAAGTTTGTCCGTCATTTTTTCCCTCTAAAAATTCTTCATTCTTCTTGGTCCCAATTCAGTTTGATAATTTTTCTCAATGTGGCACACGCAATATGTGTTTGAAAGCCCAAATTAAGTACTAAAATTAAAATTTCAGCCCTTACACTTGTTTAATTAACACAAAAGAAAATGACTTGAAAACCTACTCTTTTTTTTCTATTGAATCCCTCAACCACTTGTATTTTTTCAAAATTTTCTACATTATCCTAAAGTTTTTTGTGATTGCAAAGTGGTCCCATTTTTCGATTTTCGCTTAAAAGGCTAGAGAGAGAGGGAGAGAAGGACGATTGGCGGGAAGGGGCGCCAATGACTCCGATTTCGGCTACCACCGCCTAGGACGCCAGTGACCCTTAAGGCTGCAAGTGACCTTGTCAGGGTGGTGGTGGCCGAGATCAGAGCCATCATCGCATGTAATCCCTTTCTATCTTGCTGAAATTGAAGAAGGGGAGGGGTGGAAATCAGAGGGATAGAGGCTTTGTGTTTGGCCCTGACTACCACAAACGAGGTTGTCTGTAGGCATGGAGGTCACCAACGACCTTCTTTGTGGCTATGGGGGCTGGCGATAGAGCCTCCTCTACTCCGCTTTCACCCCCCCCTTTTATCTTCAAAGAGAGGGAGATTTGGGGAGGTGATGGTTCCGATCCCGACCACTGTTGTCCATATGAGGTTGTTGTTAGCCTTTGGTATTATTGGTGACCTCGATGGGGCATTGGTGGCCAGCCCTTTCCTCTGATCTTTCATTTTTTGTTTCCATAAATCATAAAAATTATAAAAATATAAAGTATAATAAGTATTGGGTCAAAATAGAATTAAGCAAAATATTGGCCTATCAAATCAATATATAATATATAATATTGAAACATTTCGCTAGGTTCCGCAACATGACATTCAAGCATTCTCCTATACTTAAACACGCGGCATTGAAGCTATCATATGCTTGTTACATCATTTCATCAGGCTCTGCCATATGTCAATTGCATGGCATCTGTGACTTCTTATATTCTCGACACATTGACATATTAATAAACTATATATTAAACTCTTGATACATCGCGTATTAAATAAATTATAAAGACATATTAATAAGTTACAAATAAATTACTAAAATATTATTTTATAGAAATAATATTATTAATATTTTAAAAATATTATCTATAATTGTGGAAAACTATTCTCTTAACACATGGATATATTAATATATTAAAATTTACAAATGAATTACAAATTAAACTCTTGACACATTACCATTATAATGTGTACGAAAAATAATAATAAATTGCCACTTTATTTAAAAAATATATATAATTTATAAAATTGACAAATGAATTACAAATTAATGTGTTTGGTTTTTTAGTTGAGTTGAGTTGAGTTTTGTTTTTAATTGGTTTGTAATGATTGTATTGTTGAATTATGAGAAAAAATGTGAAAAAGTAATGAATAGTTGAGAAAAAGTAATGATTAAGTAATGATTGTATTGTTGAATTGTGAAAAAAGTAATGAATAGTTGAGAGAATTTAATATTAAAAATTGAATTGAATTGTTAAAAAAATTAAAAAAATGAAAAAAGTAATGATTGTATTGTTGAATTGAAGATAAGTGGAGTTGAGTTGAAAATTTTTTAAAAACCAAACACACGAACTTTTGAAACATTGACGTTTTAATGAATTAGGTAATAAACTATATAATGTTAGTGGCCAAATAATCTAAAACTCTTTTATATAATAAGTACATGTGGGATATTAAATTGAATTTTATTGCATTGCAATGAAGACGCATGAAAATTGGTAAATGACACCTATTCAATGCTTGCTAAATTAGCCATTTAAATGGTTGTGAAATGTTTTTTTTATTTACCAATTGACGTGTTTTAATGAACCAAAATTACTATTGCATGTCTATATAAAAAGCATCAAATTGATATTTTAATGTCTAAGGTAATACATTACATAACATTAGTGGCCAAATGATCTCAAACTCTTCTATAATTGCATTGAAATAAAAACACATGGAAATTAGTAAATGACACCTATTCAATGCCTACTAAATTATCCAATTAAATGGTTGTGAAACATTTTTCATTATTTACCAATTGACGTATTTTAATGTACTAAAAGGACTTAATAATGCATGTCTATATATAAAGCACCAAATTGTTAAAACCTTTCATCCATTCACTGGCGAAAGCATATTCTCTCTCTTCTCTTGCCTTTTGTTGCACTTCTTATAACTAATGTCTCATGTCAAATTCCGTTGGTATTTCACAAAAAAAAAAAAAGATCCTTTGGGGTACATTACAAGAATTTAATCTTGGTGGATTTGCAATATTCGAGTGTCGATGATCTACATTTACCTTGATCAAGATGATGGATCGGTAGGTGCATTTACATCGGCCAATTGTACATCGACTTTGAGCATAGCCGGAGAAAAGTAAAGGAGGAAAAAAGAAGTTTGTTTCTTATTTTTCTATGTCTTCTCTTATTGTTCATTGCTTTTCTTTTATGTTGCAATAAATATTTCTTTTAGCAAAATCTCACTAAGATTTTTCATAATTTTAAAAAATTAGAAATGTAATTAGATTACTAAGATTATTTTAAAATCTATTACTATTCTATTAATCAGACATTGCTTAAGAAATGTTTTCGTTAAATATTCTTTGAGTTAGATGCCTAAAACACATTTGTACAGAAAATATTACTCATACTTGGATATCACTTGATTCTCTATTAGCATTAAAAAAATAAATTTTCTATAAGTATTTACTTTTATCGTTCCTCTCTTACTAAGAAAAAAGGGAATAAAAATTACAAAAATATTTCTTTTTGAAATTTGTAACAAATTATTTTTGTGATTCACTACCACTATAATTTAATAAATCATTTTTATGTACGAAAGGTAAAAACCAGAGACTTTCAAAAAGTAATCGTAGAAACATAATTATGACTTAAGCCAGAAACGTTCTGAAAAATGTATATTTAGAAAGATTATATTGTTGATGAAATTCACAAATTGCATGAGAAGTTTTAATTAATTGTCATTTACAACTATTTTTTCTTAAAAAATAATTTATTTCTTTTACACGGCACTCTAATAATTTTGTTTAGTACACCAATGAATCACATGCTACTATGAAGAATTATTAAGTTTTAGTGAATAAATGAAAATACTATTTAACTTATATACGAAACATATACATTTGAGAAGTCATTTTGAAATTCATATTCAAAATTTGAAAATTTATTCACTAAGAAGATTTTGGAAAAAACAGCGTGAAATTGCTCGTGCAACGCACGGGTGTGAGAACAAGTAATATATTATCATAGAATTTCAGTCTTGCCTATTTAAGCCACCAATTATACAGTAAGTGCTTAAAATCAACACTCCATATTTAATTTCTTAATTTTAATTTAAACAAATACCACCCTAATATGAATATATGACCATATATGTTAGATGTTTAGATACACAAATATTGTTCTCTTTATATTTGCTGTTAGATTAGATGGGATATGATTTATTTTCTTGAAATTAATTAAAATTCAGTTAGGTAGATTACTTAGTAGTTTATATATGTTAGAGTGATCGTTATCTATAATATTAATTAAAGTACCACATATTTTTTTTGCTAAATAAAGGAATATATCATTTCTATATATATATATATATATATTAAAGTTAAATATAATTATAGATTTTTATTCTCTATTAAGCCAAACAAAAAGGAAAATCATTTTGATTTCATTTCCGTCACATTCTAATCTCACATATTGTGATACCATTTCTCAGCAGAACCCAATTGCATTTCATTTTCAACTTACAAAATTCTAGAATATTTATTCACAATTAAATTAAATGTTACAAATAATTATTAAAATCTAGAAATTAATACCCGATTTCATAAGCAATAATGAACCATGTTGAAATTACATTCCGAGTTCCGACGCCCTACCAAACCATACAGAAAGGAATACTGTCATTCCATTCTCAATCCCATCACATCCCAACCTCATTACATACCGAGTCCCGACACGAACCGAACAAAATCCTCTCTCTTTTTTATTTTTATTTTTATTTATTTATTTCATTTCATTTCATCCACGATTAAATCAAAATCGACGGAAACGGCTTGAACTGAACAATGTTGAATTGAAACGGTTTTCCGTTGGCAGGCCCAGCCCACACAGTCAGCGGGCTTTCATCTTTCATTCCCATCGTTTCTCTTTCTTCTCTCTCTCTCTCTCTCTCTAATTGGAGAATTCATTCGTTCACTCAGCTCCTACTCTTTCCTCGATTCCATTGTTGATCGGTGGCTGGCTGCTCGTCCCTAGCCTCGATCAACACCTTCCCCTCCTTCCCCTCACTCTCTCGGCAGATCTCTGATCCGGGCCGGCGACTTCTCCCGCCCGCCCTCGCACCCGCTCGGTCGTTGCCCCGGACAAATTGAACGAGGTGACGATCTCCGTTATAGGGTTTTGTAAATTTCTTGATTTCTTGCCCTGATTGCTGAGTCGGGTTGGTTTTGGAAATGGTGGTTTTAGGGGGAAGTCTGCTTTTTGTTGTGAATATATTAGCCTTAAGGGCTTGGGGCCAATGTCAGTTGGGGTCAACTGCCCCTCACTGAGTCTCCGCGGAGGGCCGTGTCGGGGGTGAATTTTCTGATGTCTGATTGACGTTGTTGGATCGATTTATATTCCTCAGTGGTCTGACTTGCTCAGTTTTAAGTGCAGTGTAGGATAAAGATGAAGAACTGTGAGCGCATAGCAAATGTCGCCTTAGCAGGTCTGTTCCTATCCCCTTTTCTCTTTATGGATAATTAGCTTTGACTCGATGTGACCGCTGCATCGTTTGCGGTCGGAGCATCTGAATCTTGAAATAATGAATACTGCTCTGTCATTCCCCTGGCTTGTGTACTCGTCAACTATTTCGATACTGTTGGAGAATTCTGGGCATATAAACGTTTCTTTTGTTTTGTGATTTTACCCATTTAATGTTGGTGACTGGTTAGGCAATTTGCGAGGCCATAGGTTCTTCTCGTGCATTGGTTTTGCTAGCGAAAAATACATTTTTAGAAGAGTTATTATTGCCATGATGGGGCCGGCAGGTGTAGAGGATATGCACTGATGGGATGCCTTTTCTGCATTTCCCTTTAAATAGCGTATTAGTTTGGTATTGTGTAATTGTACAGAACGGGCCTTGCTAGTTGATGAAATCTTTCTGCTATCAACTTCAAGTAGTTCATGCATTTTCTTAGCTACATTTGATGGAATTAGATTTGGAAGATGGTATCCTCTGCATGATATATTTCCCAAATCAGCTGGAGCTTCATGCTCTCTTTCTTCCTGCAGGATTAACACTGGCTCCGCTTGTCATGAAGGTGGATCCAAATCTAAATGTCATTTTGACTGCATGCCTTTCGGTTTACGTAGGCTGCTACAGATCTGTCAAGCCAACACCACCCACTGTAAGCAATGATGCCCGGAATATTATTTTTCTCCCTTTGACATTTGTTTCAGTTGATTAATATATCTACCTTGCTTCTGCTTTGTAGGAGACAATGTCTAATGAGCATGCCATGCGCTTCCCATTTGTTGGGAGTGCAATGCTGTTGTCACTTTTCTTGCTGTTTAAGTTCCTGTCGAAGGACTTGGTTAATGCTGTATTGACCTGCTACTTCTTCGTGCTTGGGATCATTGCTCTTGCGTATGTTCTTTAGTATGGGTTTACACCGCATCTTATGTACTCTATCAGATTGCCGTTCTTCTAATTGGCGTTCTTCTTGTTCATTATAAATTTAAATTAACAATACTTCATTTAACAGGGCAACTGTATTACCTGCTATTAAGAGATACTTGCCGAAGCATTGGAATGAGGATCTCATTGTCTGGCGCTTTCCATATTTCCGCTGTATGTATCGTCCATATTCTTTACCAATTTAGATATTTATCCCAACTTATATTATTGTAGTTATAACTCTATACTTCGCCGAATGCCTAGAAGCCTGGATGGTGAACACCTTTAATTGTTTTTCGTTTAAACTTTTTACTTGCGGATGGGATACGAAAGCAATCTTGCTGGAATATTTTCTTCTGCAAAATAATGTTGAAAGAATGTGTCAATCTATTGATGTTAGTGCATTAGTTGATCTTGTTAATATTATTCAAGATTTATGAGTTTATTGTATGTTTCTCTTGCCCAGCTTTGGAGATAGAATTCACTAGATCTCAGGTTGTTGCTGCCATCCCCGGGACTTTCTTCTGTGCATGGTATGCCTCAAAGAAGCATTGGCTTGCCAACAATATCTTGGGCCTCTCATTCTGCATTCAGGTTTGCAGTTGCCATCTATGATTCCAATGTTCTGAATATGTGTTTATCAGTCATATCTTTCAGCATGTTGTGACCATTTGATTTCTTAATTATCATTATTTCTTTTAAATCTTAGACATAGTCATGCTCTCTGCTGCATTGTGCCCTTAGATATACGTTATTCCAAATTTCTTGCCACTCTCTGATTTGTGTTGGATTCTATGTTCTTGCCTGCTACAGGCGCCTATTTTACAAACCCAGGCTTTTTCCCCCTTCTTTGTGGTGCTATTTTACATCTGGGCATCTCTGCATGCTGTTGTTGCTTATTGGAAAGCATTAGTGATTGTTATGTGAAAAAGAGATACAAAATGATTTTTGTCTGAGATAAATTTGTAATATTGACAAATGAAGGTTTGCTTTTTCTTATTTGCAGGGGATTGAAATGCTCTCTCTTGGATCCTTCAAAACTGGTGCCATTCTGCTGGTAAGTAATGCAATCTATCAGGTCATTGATCTGTTAAGTGTATTTTTCAGCTGAAAACATCTGTCACTTATCTTGAAGATAGTTAGATGCAGATATAAAACCATGCAAGAAAAGATTTATTTCTGCCATTTCCTTATCATACACAAGACACAACCATCTCCCTGTTTTTTTTTTTTTTAATTGCTCCTAAATCTCATCTGTTCATTTCAGGCTGGACTTTTTGTGTATGATATATTTTGGGTTTTCTTCACTCCAGTGATGGTCAGTGTTGCAAAATCCTTTGATGCTCCCATAAAGGTCAGTTAGCTAATCCAGTCTGGGTACTGGCATTGGTTATATTCATTTTGGTAATATGCTTGTGTGAGATAATAAGCATGCTCTATGTTCCTGATTTAATGTTTTCCATGCAGCTTCTGTTTCCGACAGCAGATTCAGCCCGGCCATTTTCCATGCTTGGCCTTGGAGATATTGTTATTCCTGGTAAAGCCTTTTTAGTTAAATGTAAAATGCTTCTGATAGTTCTTAATCATGAAGACCTATTTATTTTAGAAATGTTGATGGCACAGAATTCTAAAATCTCAGCGACACATTATATGGACAAAAAAGGGTTATTTTGGCATGCTTTGTCTTTGTAGTTTGAGGAATCTTTAGTTAAAGAGAATAGGAAAGCCATCTATATTTTAGCAGTCAAAAGGTCTCTACTTAATGGCTCTTAGCAACCAGTGGAGAATGATTGAATTCCACTTACCATTTTCTGGATTATATGACATGAGTAGGAACTGCTGGCTTGATTGAATCCCATGAATCTTTGTCCATTGGTGGTAGATCTCTTAGAGCCGTGAGTTTTTGGTATAGACAGGAATATATATGCGTTGTTGGAGTTTGCCAATTCTTTATCTTCTTAAGGCTTGGACTTTTCTCTTGGGCAACTTTCCATACATGTATTCTTTGCACCTTTCTAGGTGTTTCTTAATGGATTCTTCTATATCTGTGTCGCTCAAAAAGAAAAAGAAAAAGAATCTTATCAACTAATAAATTGTCAATGTTATGTGAACATCCAACAGCATGCCTACAAAAGGCAAGACACTATGATCTCTTTTATGGAAAGTCATCTCCTCAATCTCAAATGGAATGTGATGTGTATCTTGTATTTCTCTATATAGGTATCTTTGTGGCATTGGCGCTTCGATTTGATGTGTCAAGAGGGAAAGAAAGCCAGTACTTTAAGAGTGCATTTTTTGGGTATGCTGTCGGTGTGATACTAACCATTATTGTCATGAACTGGTTTCAAGCTGCCCAGGTAAATTACGGGAACTTGTCTCTTTTATTGGTCAAGTTCTTTCACTTTTACTTGAAATATCAAACTAATTCTCTCTATGTACTGCTAAATGCAGCCAGCACTGCTCTACATTGTACCGTCTGTCATAGGATTCCTTGCTGCTCACTGCTTATGGAATGGTGACGTGAAACAGGTATGATCTCTCTGTTTCCTGAGAGTTGATTAGTTTGTGTTCACCTATATAGCGTGTTTGTCACAGTATCTCCAAATGGTTGGTATTAGTTTTTGGGTTAGAGGAGGACATTGATGACTTGCTTAATTGTTCTTGCTTTTCAAATGATGTAGTTGATGGAGTTTGATGAATCTAAGTCCTCCGCTTCGTCTCAAGAAACGACAGATGCCAAATCGGGTAAGGAAGAATGACCCTAGAACTCTTGAGCTATCTGGGATAGGATTAAACACCGGCAAAAGCTTGTCTCATCAGGGACACCGAAACCGTCTTTACCTTTATTTTGGCCAACTTACAAGGAACTACACCTTTGTTGTAACAGATTTTGGATTTGAGATAAATAATACTTTTAGCCTCTGATAGATGGAACTGTTGCTGACCTTCTTGAAGGTAATTTATGGTGAATTTCAGTTAGCACTATCATAGGTTTCCATTTCGATATGCTATCCTATCCTATCCTATCCGATAAATAACTATATTCAGGCTTGCAATTTGGGCTCATGGGCCACGCTGAGCCCGGAGTACGATCTTAAATGGGCTGGCCCAAGCATGGCCCATCAAACAGATGGGTCCGGATTGTATGCGAAGTGCGGCCTCGTTAATAAATGGATCGCTGGACAGATACTGATGACCGAGTATATATATGCAGTTATTCATTAGCTTGGGGTCAACCCATTTTCGACCTGAACTGTGCTAATGGTTTGGACGCCTGCATGGTAACATAAGTTAAAAATAGCATGCTGCAACAACCCGGTCTATAAACTGTAAATAGCAGGGGAGGGCACGGGATGGTTTTGTATGGTTTCTAGCATGAACCGTCATCATCCCGAATTTTCAAGACAAGAATTTCACGAACCGTAGCCGAAACCGAATTAGAGGAATAAAACCATATGAAAAATAATTGGCTTTATGGTGTGATTAATCAAACCGATATTGGAAAAAAATTTTAAAAATCCGAAATTATGATTTCATTATATTCCGTACATTCACATACTACAAACGCTAATAAAATAATAATAATAATAATAATAATAATAATAAAAAGTTAAAGAACATTCATCCATGTATCTAAAGAGAAGAGTCAGAAAAAAGTACATCTAAAACTGAAATTAGAAATTTTATTCCCTTTACCTGACCTTTTGACCTCCTATCAAAATGAAATTTCCAAATTTTCATATATAATATATATAGTAATGTTATAAATATATAAATTCGGGACAACAGTGGTTTTTCAATTTTGAAAATCGTAATCGTTCCGTAACTGATTTCCATTTTGAAATCCTGAACCGAATATTTCTCAAACCGATAAATTTGGTTTTTTAGTTCAAAATAGAATGGTTTTACAATACGGTTGGATTATTGAGATTTTTTGCACACCCCTATTAAATAGCCTGCGTAGTGCGTTGAGAGTAATAATAGCAATAATTCATATATATATTTATCACAAATTAAAAGTGAAACTATTGTTTTATTCAGTGTTATTAGAATCGAACCGGATGATGAACCAGAAGGGGTATGGGTTCACGAGTTTATGGGTCCAACCGGGGGTTCGATGGATCGGACCGCACGTTTAATTAAAATAAAATAAATATTCATATTATTAAAAAATTATGATAATTAAGATAGAAGTATGATGATTTCAAAGAAATATAAGAATAGTGTAAGAAAATATCTATATTTAATATTTCTTACACCAAAATAAATATTGAATTTTAATAAGTACTTAAAAGTAGAGTTTAAAGAACAGGAAAATAGTGGTGGTTTGGTTGGTAGTGTGCTAGTATGGGAAGTAAGAAGTCATGAGTTCAAATCCTTATACAACCAAGCAATTTTTACACTAAATAAAAAATCCATAAAATCGGCCGGTTCAATGGAATTTTGCTCAAAAAGTTTAATGGGTCTGGCAGTTCAAATCTGCAATTTGGGTTTTCAGGCGAATCGGATCGGATATGGTGTCGATTCCCGGATCTGATAACAATAGTTTTATCCTTCTAATTTTTTTCTCTTTTATTTTATCTCTTAAAACTAAAGTACAATTATTTTCAAATTGTATTTGATTTAATTTTTTTATTTCCTAAAATCTTAACATTCTTTATTTTTTTTAGAAAAGAAAGTTCTAATTTTGAGTCTAGGATATTTTAGGGTTTTGAATTTGTATCTAAATTAAAAATTTCCAAATTTTTCTGATTTGTTTTATTGATTTATTTATTTTTTTGCTGAATCCGATTAGGATTCATTTATTGTCTATTTGAATCCGGAACATCTAAAGATACTGCACTGCAAGTAATACTTACTGAACAATGAACATATTCAGAGCAAAAAAATAACAAAAGAACATGCAATACTATGTCTAAAAGTAGAATGTACTTACTAAGCGTAACAATTACTCAACTAGGCTTACAATGATTCATGAGATTGAACTTATTATGAATCATTAGATGAAACTGTGTAGAGTATATATATGATATTGGTCGACAACGACCAAACTGTTTAGCCCGATCGAATTTGCCAATGGCAACCCCATGGCCTCGACGCAAGGGTCATGAACAAACAATGGCCTTTGACAGTGAAGTTTTGTTAGTCATGTCTTGTGCTGAGTCGGATCAGATAAGATTGGAATACATAGGGTGTGATCCATTCATGTTTGTTGTGTGGTTTGGTTTGTGGGTTTGTTTAATAAGGATCTCCATGGCTGGTCCCTTGATCAGCAATCGTGTCTTAGTTGGTAGTTTCTTGGTTGGTTCTGTGGTCGATGGCTTAGTTGGCATCTCAATGTAAATTATAGTACTTTCAATAAAATATTGTCGTTCAAAAGAAAAAAAAGGGGGGAAAAGGTTTGGCTGAGCAGATTAATTGGGTTTCCTTTTTCTTTCTCAAAATTATTATTTTCCTTTTTCTTGATTTTGTGTTGGATAATCAATCAATTATTACTTTTTAATATATAGAAGCTGAAGTGTGAAATGTTGAAGCTCCATTTGATGAATTTAATTAAAATTTACTTATTTTATTGGGCACTTAAAAGTGAAGCACTTAATTTTCAACACTTAATCAAATCTAAGTTCAATCAAACACCACCGTAGTTATCACTACTCGTGAGAACCTTGATACATTTTATGATAATGTTAATACATTCTATCACTACTCGTGATAATGTTAATACATTTTGAGTAACTTCGGTTTTCAATAAATTATCACCATTTAAACTTAGTTAAAATGACTTGTGAATTTTGATATATTTTGTGATAATTAATTATCACAAACTGTGATAATTTCGGTACATTTTGTGAAGATTCTCAATTTTGAGCAACTTATCACTGATTGAGCTTAGTTTCCATGACTTGTGTAATATTAAATAACTAGTGGTAACTGCCGTTTGAACAAGTTATCACTAATTGAATTTATTCTTTGTAACTTTTGATAATTTCCATACATTTTCTGATGATTAGTTATCATTAGCTATGATAACTCTCATTCTGCATATGTTATCACAAATTGAACTTAATTATAACAATTTGGATAACATCTATACATTTTGTGGTGATTACTTATCACTACTGGTAATTATCTTTATACATTTTGTGAAAACTCCTGTTTTAAACAAGTTATCACTAATTGAACTTAGTTATCGTGACTTATGATAACATTTACATATTTTGTGATTGAAAAATAATACAATACAACACGATATTTTGAGTTTTTTCACGAGGTACACATATATCATAATATTTTCACCATACAGCACAAAATTTTGAAAATTTTAAGTGCCACAACAAATCATAAATTTTCTGTTAAAAAATGGATGAAAAGCGGATGTGGCACTCAGACCTTGTACATGTATAATTTTGGTGGGACTATAAAACTAAATAAAATAAATATAAAAGAAAAAATTACATCGTACAACACGATTTTTTGACTTTTTCTCGAGGTAGCACAATTTGATTCTTTTTCACCACACATAACAAAAATTTCGAATTTTTTACCACATAACACTCAATTTTTCATAAGAAATTGGACAAAAAGCTAATATTGCACCGTAACCCTATACACATATTACCTTGATAGGACCCAAACAACTACATAAAAAAAAGTATAAAATGGAACTTGCAAAAATCACAAAAGAAATGAAAAACCCGAGTTATTACATGGAGAATGGGTAGGGGCAATCCAGTTGTCCACCAACCACCGATGGAGGTCACCCGTGGGCTTGGACAATGAAGTTAGGTGTGGTTTTCCAAATTTAAGAATCTTTGATCAATTATAAGGCATTGTCATTTTCATATATTACAAAATTACTACATGATTTGCATCATGTCCTAATCAATAAAGGCGATGTCAAGTTCGAATCTTTTGTATTAGTTTATCCTAGCGAAAAAAATGTCTCAACAACAAACATTTACATATTGTATTTCAATATAAGGTTTCCATTATGAGATTCCCAATTGGGATCTCTCAAATCTAGAGTGGGTGGTCGACGAGGACACCCCCCTCATTCTCTTAGCATCAATTCAGATATTTTTTAAATTTTCATACAAAAATATCTTGTTTTTTTTTTGTTGCTTTCTTTATTTGCCTTTTTGCTCTACCCTAAAAATTACTAATTTATTAATGCTATTGGAACGGTTTTTATTTTATTCATTTGTTTGGATTTCACCATAATTGCACGTGTTCATGGTGTGGGTGCAACATTAGGTTTCCATCCAGATTTTTATGGGAAGTTGGTAGAGGTGCTATATGGTGAAAAGTTCAAAATTTTGGTGTTGTGTAATGAAAACAAAACAAATTGTGCTACACCTTGAAAAATGTTATGATATGTGCTATCTCCTGAAAAAATACAAATATCATGTTGTTGTGTTATTTTTCATATTATAATAATTAGTTTTCACTACCTACTGCATTTTGAATATCGCTAATTGAACTTATTTATTATGACTTTTGATAATTTATATACATTTTGTGATGACTAGTTATCATTAGTAGTGATGACTCTCATTTTGATCAAGTTTTTACAAATTGAAGTTAATTATTGTAATTGAGGATGACATTTACACATTTTGTAATGACTAGTTATCACTAGCTGCACTAACCTCTATACATTTTGTGAAACTCCTGTTTTAGACTTCGTTTAGGAGTGTAGCGGTGACTGTATAAGTGTTAATTTGACTAATTTTTAAGCAAAACTAGTGTTTGGCGAACTATTTCAAAAGCATGATGTGGTCGATCTTAGTTGTAAGAAACATGATTTTCTCAAAAAAATTAATAGATGCTTATAAAAATTTCATATACTTATTTTCTATTTTAAGTAGTAATTTTAATTTTTGCAGTTTTAAACCTTCAAAATACTATTATTTATTTTGAAATCATCACATATTTTTCAGCAATTATATTTCAGTACTTTTATTTTAGCAATAACCTCCTAAATCGAGCCTTAAACAAGCTTCCCTAATTGAACTTAGTTATCACGAGTCGTGACGATCTTGATATATTTGTGATGACTAGTTATCACTAACTGAAATAACTTAGTATATTTTTTAATAATCTTATAGTATAATTAGTGATAACTTACCAGTTTTTCATAATTTGAGTCACAATTATCACAACTTATAATAATCTCAGTATATTTTGTGAAAACTCAATATTTTAAACGAGTTATCATATAAAATGAATTGTAGTCCTCATAACTTTGAAAAGGAAAAAAGATTTGCAGTTTGTATAAATAATGACTTGCGTACATTTCATGATAACTCAACAAATTTGATTGAAATGTTTGTATATATACACATATATCTATATTCAATAATTACCCCTTTTATAATTTTGTTTACATTTTTCACCGAAATATGCATAGCTAAGATTTCCATAATTATTCATAAATTTATTTTATATATTAAATTTATTTACTACTAATATGTACTTTTTTTATACATATATAAAGTACGGAGTTCAAAAAGTATTTCTCCACATTTCATGATTCCCACTTTACCCTTTTGTTTTTATACATTTCATAATCTCCATTCTACTCTTATACATTTCATAATTCCCATTCTACCATTTTATACATTTCATAATTGCCCTTTTATTATTTATATATATTTTCTGAATTTACCATTCGTTGTATACATGCGTGACTAGTGATTTTACTTGTGTATTTTGCTGATCAATGGGAGAGACTGTCACTATCACGCCCTTTGGCATATTATAAGGAAACACTCCTAGGGTACGGATAGTCAAATCTCTTTTTCTTTCGTGTATAGACGAAAATCTTTTTTTTTTAAAAAAAATTTCATCTACAAAGATATAATTAGAATTTTTGGGGAATATAAATATAACTGTAGATTAGTAAAGAGTTGTAATCCATAGAATTAAAAGGACATGCGTATACTAATCTATTACATATGCCTTTTCGATCTTAGATTTCTTTCAATTTTATTTCTAACCGGCAATACACTTCGAGCCAGGGGTGGAGCCAGTTAATTGGTAGGGAGGGCAATTGCCCCCTGAACTTTGAATTTTTTTTTTAAATTTTATTATAAAACTATGTAAAATTAGTATTTTGCGTTCCTTGAAAAAAAAATATTTATGCACTATTTATGTCAAGTAACATTTTTGCCCATCTGGATGAAAATTCTGCCTTGGGACCTCTCCCAATCAAAGGCTACACCCGGGACTGTTTCCGGATTACTGGAATTCATAGATCTAATAATTCGTAAAGATGTATGTACAACATAGGATATGAGGGAGATGAATGGTGCAAAGTTATCATTCACGAAAATCGAACACTGGACCTCTTTTTCATTATTTTTAGGTAAATTTAATTACTCTTATTCATATTGTAGTTGAAGTAAAACTAGCATTCCTACATTTATATATATATATATATATATATATAATTTAGAATAAAAATCCTTAATTTGGGAGTTTCCGAAGAAGAGAGGAGTGTCATTCTCGAGTTTGTGCGAAGATCATGAGCAATTTCTAAGTAAGAGATGTTCGAAGCATTTGGCAGACACCTTTTGAAAAAAAAAAAAAAACTTTTCTTTTCAATGTTAAATTTTCAGTGTTCCGTAAGTTACGTGTTTCTTCGACTATAATTTAATTTGTGGGGACGATAGTAGCAAAAAGAATAATAATTATTGCCTATATCTTTTACCTTTTTTTTTTTTTTTTGGGAAAATGTATGTACGAGCATATATTATAAACAGTTGATATTCCTCTTTTCTTGTTCCATAGGAGCTTCGCCGCCATAGACCTCCCTCTTCTGCGTCCCGGTTTTCATCAGAAGCTCTCCAATTCCTAAATGCTCTTCAGAACCCTCTCTGTCACCGCCCACTTCCGCCACCATTTCCGATTTAGCTCTGCACTTCTCTATCCCCACCACCTGGGGCGGTCCATCTCGAGCCTCAGAGTGGTGTGGCGGAAGGACCCGAAGCTCGACCAGGCGATTGACAATGACAAGCGCTACAAGCTCTCTGCCCGAGTTGTCCGCGAGGTCCTGAATGAGCCGGGCCAAGTCATCCCGCTCCAATACCTTGAGAAGCGCCGCGAGAGGCTCCGCCTCAATGTCAAGGTACGGACCTTCTTGGACCAGAACCCCGGCCTCTTTGACACCTACTACGATCGGATCCGGCCAAAGTCTGACCTCGTGCAGTTCCTTCGACCAAGCGCCCGGCTCCGGCAGTTCCTCGAGAAGGAGCGGCTGATCAATTCCCATAATGAGGGATTGATCGTGTCCAAGCTCTGTAAGCTGCTGATGATGTCCAAGGACCGAGTCATCAGCACTGATAAGTTGGTTCATGTCAAGAGAGAGTTCGGGTTACCGAACGATTTCCTGGTTGATTTGGTCCCAAGGCATCCTGAGTACTTCCGATTAGTCGGTTCCCCGGGTGAGGGCAAATCATTCCTGGAGCTGATCTCATGGAACCCCGAGTTTGCGAAGTCTGCTATCGAGAGGCAGGCGGAGGAAGAGTCGACGATGACCGGGATCCGGTCCCGGTCCAACTTTAATGTCAAGCTCCCGCCAGGATTTTTCCTAAAGAAGGAGATGAGGGAGTGGGTTCGGGATTGGTTGGAGCTCGATTACATCTCCCCATACGAGGATGTATCGCACTTGGACCAAGCGTCGCCGGAGATGGAGAAGAGGATGGTCGGGGTTTTTCACGAATTGCTTTCCCTCTCGCTGTTAAAGAGGATTCCTGTGCCGATAATAGGGAAGTTCACTGAGGATTACAGGTTCTCCAATGCGTTCTCCAGCACATTCACAAGGCACTCTGGGATATTCTATATGTCGTTGAAGGGAGGGATAAAGACAGCGATGCTGAGAGAGGCCTATAAGGATGGAGAACTGATTGATAGGGACCCACTACTTGAGATCAAGGACCGGTTTGTCGGGTTGCTGGAGGAAGGATGGGGCGAGAGAGCAGAGCGGGTCAGGGCTTGGAAGCTGGAGGTCGAAAAGAATATGGAGATGATGGCAATACGAGGTGGTGAAGGGGAAGGGGATCGAGATAGGATTAATGATGGGACTGGAGAGTCGGAAGTTTTACTTCAAATCGAGGAAGGTGGGTGAAGATGATTTTCAAGGTGAGTGAAGACGATTTTTCACCCATTGCATGCATCAGCTCATGCTTTGTGTGATCCAATTGTTGTTAATTAAATTCTTACTGCTTAGGACATGGGAGTGTTTGTGGGTGTCTGCGCCATCGCTGAAACCTTAAATTTGAAGCTTCTTGTTCCACAGCTATGGTTCTGTGTCATGTTACTTTCACATGGGTAGACTAATTATTTAGCCATTACTCCTGCTGTAGATGTCACTGTTATGTTGCTCCAGCTGTATCTGTTTGTTCATCTATAAATATATGTGCCTTTCTGTTTCTTGTTTCTATCTGCCCTTGAGAACCATCAAACTTTTATCGTTGTTATGGTTTGTGAGTTTGGTCTTTGATTCATATGTGAAAAAGTGAATTCCGTGTCTTGTTTAGTCTGGTTTCGGTTTTGCCAATCTAATGCCAGTTCTTTCAGTCAGTTAGATGAGGGTGCAGTTTAGAGAAGTTTGTCTCTTTGCTTGCTCGGTAGAGTTTGGAGGATGGCAGTTCTTTGGACCATTGCTCTTATCACCTCACCCTTGCAGTTATATGTTCGAAGCCTGCAAGCTCGAAAGTCTTACTCTTACTCTCGTCACTCCCTAGCAACATCTCCCGTTAGACCTGTCCGCATTATCACTGGTGTAAGCACCCATTCGTTTTACACATGTAATCACTTTATCTATTTTCTTTTTTGTTTCATGATTCATATTGGTATAAAATTATATGCATTGATTGGTTGCTGCACGCTACATCAGGTTTAGGTGCAGCTGCCGCCTGAGCTCTCTCAGATGAAGGTTTCACCATTGTTATTGGTACTTCATTACTTTCATTATTGTTTTCACCATTGTTCTTGGTACTTCATTACTTTCATTATTGTTCTATCCTTTCTTCACGCTCTTCCTGTTCTTTGCACAAATATGTTGCGGTAATGGTAATGATGGATCTGTTCGGATTGTGCTTCCGGTTTTGTTGTGCTGGATGGATAACTCTTGAAAACTGGTATATATTTTGCATGCTTAGCATTTGTTGTGGGAATCTGATGGAAAGAAGACAATTTTCCTGTGTACTCTTGTTTAGAACTGGACTGTTAGTCGTCTTCAAGTTAAACTCCTACTTGTGGATAGAGTTTAATACTGCCTTAATGAAATCGTTATTTTAGGACTTGTCTTTCTTCGATCACATGCATTCGGTTTTTTTTTTTTAATTTTAAATATGCATATTATTTCATCTTTTACTATTAATGAGATGCAGATATATTTCTAGAGGTTGTGATGTTACTTCTTTGCAGGCTGGTTTAGTTTAAATAAGCTTGATATTAACAAGAAGTAATTAAGTCGTTCATTTTGGAACCAGCCTTGACTTATGGGAAGATAAATCTCTTCTTGCAGTTGTAACTATAGTCCTTATCATTTGCTGTTCATATTACAGTTGGGCATGAATTTATCATGGATCTATGGACAGGATCAAATTCTCCAAATAATTGTTTCATAATAAAGAAGATACTGAAATTATGGAACCTTCCTTTTTATGATAATTCTGTTGGGAAGGTTTTCGAAATTTTTCAGGAGCATGAACTGTTAGGAGGGTTGTTACTGTAAGTTTGTTGAAAGAACTGTATAAAGTTGAATTGGTGATAGTCTTTAGAGATTGATATCAAAGACACAGAACAACAATGTTATTCGATATGATAGACTTGGTCGAACAAAACACGATTTACTTGCTTGACATAAAAGAGATGTTTCCATTTAGTTCAAGGAAAACCGGAACTGCACCCAGCTGAAAGAAACTGCATCCTTTTCTTTCTTTTGCTTTTTTTTTAATGAAAAATAAGTGGTTTCCATAATATCTGAAAATCAAAATCCTTCTGTTTCTGCAGTTGGATGAACTTCTGATACGTTATCAATTGTATCATTTATCTAATAAAATCTTGTAAGAATTTTATCTAGGCTTTTCTTTGGTGATCTCAAAATGACACTATGCTTTGGTGCCCCCAGACTGCTGCAACGATTCAAATGTTGAATAAGGAGGCCCATCCCAAAGCTTTTGAAGTTGACATCTCTTCCTTCCGCTCGATCTTTCATTTCAAAGAATCTCTTCAGCAGTGGTTACAGCACTCAAATATGCATTCTTCGGTCCAACTCTTAATAAACAATGCTGGGATACTTGCAACTTCTCTGAGAAAGACAGCTGAAGGATACAACGAGTAATGATTTTTTTTCCCTTTTTTTTTCTTGCTTTGTTTCTGTATTCTTTTATGCTGAAACATGGTGAACAATTATGTCAAAAAGTCAAATGGTGTTTGCTTATTGTTCATATCTAACAACAATTCTTAAATCTTTCAGAGAGACATCTGTGCATTCTGCTTGACCCAGCTTTTATTGCCTCTTCTCATAAACAGCCCTGTGCCTTCAAGGATTGTGAATGTTACATCATTTACGCATCGAACGGGTAAAATTTTCTTATTGCACGATCCTTTCTTTTGTTTCCCTCCCCATATTCTGATATTCATATGAGGTCATGTTAACAACCATATAATCTATGAACACAATGGTCCCTATACGGGTTCAATTTGGAGTGCACAGCGAATAAATATTGCAATCACACGGTCTGGATGATTTTTGAGAATTCCTTAATTAGTCACATAGAAGGAATATATGCTCCTAACTGAGAAAATGAACAAAATTTGTGATATTTACTTCAAAGATTTAGGCATGGCTTCAAACTTGCATTTATTGACCTCTTTCTTTTGGGTGCGCTTTATGCAGGTTGACGGGCAAGCTGTAATGGGCAAGTGCTTCTTGAGATCAAAGCAGTATCCGTTTGCTCAAGTTTATGAGTACTCCAAATGTATGCAAGAGAATTTTCTTTCTTTTCTGTTTGATATAATGCACCCGAGAATTAATCCTTTTTTCCTTTTATTGTGAAATAATTTCTTGTTTGCAGTCTGCCTCCTGCTATTCTCCTATGCACTTCAACGGCAAATTGGCTTGATGGAGAAAGCAAGTCATGTTTCTGTCATGTATGGTTCCTTGCCATATTGTTGGGATAAATCCACATCCTCGAAATGTGATTACTTGTCAAACAAGATGGAGTGCATATTCTAGCAGTAATCAATATTCAATTTCAGTATTAACGGCCATCCTTTGAAAGTGCTAAATTGATAAACTTCGACATTAGATCGCACCTATTAAACAAAACCATGCATAATAATTCACGGCTATCTTTATTTTGCATCGTCGTGGGTCCATGTTCTTCCATTCGGGCAGTGAGTACCTTGTCGATTTTAGCATGCTTAATTTCAATTAGACCATCTCTTAAATGTTTCATTGACTGCTCTCATTCACAGACGGTTTTGTTTGGTTTTTAAATTAAAATTTTACTTCACTTTACTCTATTTTTTCCTCAATTTAATAATACAGTCATTATTTTTTTAATATATTTTATTTAATTTAATAATAAATTTCCTCACATATTTTTTTTAACATTATTATGACGAGTTTTTTAAAATTAAATTTTCCAAACTATTTATTTATTTTTAATCTTTTTTTAAATTTTATAATAAATTCTCTCACATATTTTTTCTTAATAATTATTCTAATTTTTTTTAAAAATATATTATCTCATCCAAGTGTCCCTTCGTATAAGCATTATTTTGTGAAGGAGTTTTACTGCATAGGCTCATGAATACTTGCATTTTGCTTTATCTTCAGGAAACATCGGGAGTGTACTTTTTCGGTGGGAGTGGCCGGACAATAAATTCTTTTTCTTTCGTATAATGCGAAACTGGCTAGTGAACTGTGGTCCACCTCCTGCGATCTGTTCAACGAATTGGATCTTGCTTGCAGAGTCTTTAGTTCTTAACTGAATCGTGAGGAGAATTTCCTCTTGCCGAGGAAGAGAATGACTTATAAATAGTGTCCCTAGATTGGGTATGGAACACTAGTGAGAATCCCGTGCACGGGATAAAATCGTTCTATGGCCTATTAAAGATCTAATTTGAAGAGACTCACGGAATATCTGAAAGATTTTAAAAAATCTTGACTTGCAGTATGAGCTTTTATGGAGTTTGAAACTCATTAAAAGTATTCATGATTAAAGTCAATCAAAATCCAAGACAGTTTCAGCTTGTAAGTAGATCGCAACCTTGCAATCTTAGCATCAGTCATCTAAGTTGGCCTAGAGTCACGGATTTAGCTCTTTACTGGTGGGCGACGGTGCGTGGGCGATGGTCTGCCTTATCCTGACCTTCTCTCGCCATATTGATGTCAGCACTGACCTCAAGATTATCCGACCATGATCTATCACATTAAAGGTCGATCTGAAAGCTTCCGACGAGGCATAGGCCTCTGAGGTATCCGTAAACACTGAAATGCGAGGCTCGAAAATGTGACCTCAAGTTCACAGCAGCCTTAAGCTCAGAATTGGGGAACGGCAAGCATTGGAGATCAGGAAGTTCAAGTAATGAAAATTAACAATGAAATTATCACCGAAAAAAGAAAGAGTAACAGTGAGATTCTTGCTTCAAGGTTTAGAGTGAGTGACGGTTCTGGTAAAGGTGAGGTAAAATTATTGTATTGATTCCGTAAAATTATGGTTAATCCAATTTGGAGAATTATATCGAATTTGTACTTAGTTAAGAACCTACCTAGGAGATCAGCTTCCATGAGAAAGCTCTTTAAAATAAGCAATTTCCAGAAGCAAATCGGGAGGACCGTGTCATTATTGTCGAATGCTTGTCAGTAAGTTTTACTGTTAAATAATAAGAAATCTGTTGTTTAATCGTAAGATATTTATTTTGCGATAAGATGGTGCATTATTTTGTTAAAAACTCGTCAGTTTTGTTACGAAATAACAACAATCTCTCTCTTTATGGAGCATCTTAAGAGTGAACTTTTAAGGAGCCTCCTTATGATAGACACACTCTTCTATCTAATCTAAATTTTTTTTCTAAGTATTCCATGTAACCCTTGCAATAAACTGTTGCCTTTTGAATTGACCAATAAACTGTTGCTTTTTGAATTCACTGTAAAAAAACTATACTTTAAGATTCGTACTTAGGTTATTTACCTAATTTTGAAATCAACAATTATTTTTTGATAATTTTGTTTGAACCCTCTTTCCATTGACAATATTGCTTCCAAACCAAGCCTTACTCAGAACATCACAACTAAATTTACGAATATCTCATCTCCTAAATTTTAACAAAATTTTCTCATATCCTATCACTTGTGATCTAACCTTATTATAACTTCATGTGTGCGCTTTCTATAAACTCAATGATCAATGCATTAAATATTGCATCCCTTATTGAGGTGGTTTTACAATTTGATTAGTAATGAAACAAATGAACCACATGAATGTCTAACAGCAGTTAAACCACAAAATTGGAATTTTTGAAGTGTATTACAAACACTTGAGTCTTGCAAAGGTTAAATAACCGGTGTGCCCTCTAGCCTCGCTGGAAGGCTTTGCCATCACCGTAGGACTTGATATATCATCACCATTGTTCGCTCCAATCATCTGTCTTCTCTTGCAAGGGGGCTTCTTAGGAGACTCATTATTGCTATCCCGACAGGCGTCCATCTTCACTTCTCGAACTTCATACGTGCGAAGGAGGATCTCGAAAGTCCTAATATCTATCATACAGATGCATAGAAAGCAGATTTCGTGATTTGAAAATCTAAGCAAGCAGATGTGCATACTATGTACAAGCTTGTGTTTCTTTGGATGAGAGAAAGATGGTTTCTTATCATTATTATTATTGTTACCTGTAAAGTTTGTTCGAAGAACTTCACATGATCGCTGGACTTGCTCAATACAAGGTGAGAAAGAGCACAGGGTCCCATCCGGTTTTAACATCTTAGCTGCTGAAGGTATTGCCAGCCACGGCTGAGGAAGGTCCAAGAAGATTGAATCGGCCCTGCCACAGAATTCTTCAGGGAATCCCTCACCCTGAATGTCTCTAACACTGACCGTGACTATGCTGTTCACTCCTGTTCTCTCGAAGTCTTCCCTGTGCAAGAAGGGATAACTAGGTATATTAGAATTTTCACGAGCAGATCTTGGTTTTGTTGTAATATTTCTCCAGTGAACAGGCAGAAATTACTGGGTCGTAGTTAAGCAGAGCATTATACCAAGAATTTAAAAGAAGAGAAGCCATCAAATCAACAGTCTGTAGTACTCTGTACTCTCTCTTATCTCATCCCCGATAAGGAACAAAATGGATAAATTGTCCAAGTTCATTCCATAAGCTTATGACAATACAAGCAAATCTATGACTCAGTTTCAGTTATGAACTTGGACCAATCTTTCATGTCCAGACCAAAACATTTGGTTATTCGCCAGATACTCATACGCTCTATAGGTATCATTCTGCAGAACACATCTAGTCAATGATGTCCTAAAAAAGTGCTACTATAGAAATATAGAGCCGATGGATTAACAAGCATATCCTAAATATGTGAAACGTGAGAACTATATAAAATTTATGAATTAAAGTTCGAGATAAATCAAATCTATCATCTATCACACACACAAGCGTGCGCGAGTAAAGCATAAGCATTTAGGGAGTCTTGGTGGAGAGTACGTCATTTTTCTATAATCAGACATTACAAACAAAAACTGGTAATCTATATCAAGAAACATATAATTACCTAGCAGAAGTAGCTCTGTGCTCATGAAAATCGAATGTGTAGACGTGGCCGTGAGGAGCCACGGCCCTGGCAAGAGAGGTTGTGAGGGACCCGCTTCCAGTCCCAGACTCGAGAACCAAGCAACCCGGAACTATTTCCAAGTACATAATCACGAAACTGATGTCGGCAATATAAAGGATCTGAGTCCTGTGGCTCAGAACCAGTGTCCAAAGTTCGGGAGTTGGAGCTAATAGGTACACAAACCCACCCTTGTGGCTGTAAACCTTGGACCCAAATGGCTTCCCGATCCAGTCTGAGTGTTTAAACATGCCGAAGCGGTTCTGAAAGGATGATCCCTCACTCACTTTGACCGCCTTCATTGTATCATGTCTCTCATAAATTATGACCAGATCCCCATGATCGATGGATTTTGTGAAGGAAAGCTTTTGAGAGGAGTTAATCGGCAACATTTGGAATCGTCCGGTGGTTGATGCCAGTGTGACACAAAGAAACTTCTTCCTGTCAAAAGGGCGTATGATGGCGTAAGCAGGCAAATCATGAGAAGAACGTAAAAACCAGCCGAAGCCAACCGAGAATTCCACTTATCAAAGTAAGCTGATTTCGAGTTGTACACACTAAACTACCAACCAAAACGCCAGGAACCTACCAGCTAATCTTGCTAGCGATGTGATTTTCGTATTCTCACGAGACCCGACAATCGAAAATAAAGAACAAGCCACCTCTTCGTGACTTCCACAAATAACCAACAGCCCAGTCACTCAACTCCCGAAAGATAACACAACTCAATAGTAAAGCAACTAATGGCACATTGAGCTCATAGAGCCTGACATAGAATCATTCCGACACGAAATCGAGAGGCCAAAGGAAGATAAGGAACAGCGTATGTACAGGGTTTATGGAACCGGGCAGGCCCCAGAATCCGATGATATTATCTATGATTACTTTATCACATTAACAGGACATGGTTGAAGGGGGGCAGGGCACAAAGAATAATATTCGCCATTATCAGCTACTCTCGGCTGTGAATAACATTCGACCATAGTCAGGGGGAGGAACCTAAGAACTTACCAAAGAGATGCTTCGGAATAGTACGAGGAGTCCTTCAAACAGAGACCCAGAAAGAGAGAGGCGGCCGGGCTGAGAGAGAGAGAGAGAGAGAGAGAGAGAGAGAGAGGAGTTGAGGTCAAAGCAAAGTGGACGACTGAAGGGAAGCAGTTGCAGTTTCGATGAGGGGGATATTAATTTTCTTAAAATTTCAAAACGACCCAAAGTTTTGAATATTTTTCAAAATATGCCCATCGCCTCAATAAAAAATAGGGGTGTGCACGGATACCGGATATACCCGGAATCGGCCGAAATCTATCCGTTATGATATGAATCGGGTATTAAAATATACCCGTAATCGGACCGGGTAGCTCGTATTGAGAATATGGCAGGAATCAAATAAAAATCGATTTCGATTCCGATTCTTGTATATTGGGTACTCAAAATCGAAACGGGAACCGATATCTGGATTTTGATAATAATTCCCCCTATTATATATATGTATATATATATAGTTATATTTAGATATTTCTATGTTTAAAAAATATAGTTACTAATTTAAAAAATATATAAATCTATGTTGACATTCTGTTTTGCGTGATAACTGATTATGGATGAAATATTTTCGGTTTTATTTAGCGAGAGAAGAAATTTACAAGTTTTAATAGGATACTCAGATCTCGTGGTATAATATAGGTTCCGAATAGATTCCGATTCCATAACTCAACAAGGTAGGGTTCGGTTTCAAAATCTTGGAATATGTCCCTTACAGAATAGGGTCTGAGTATCGTGAAAAAAACAGAGTACATGGACCCGCACACTTGTAATGGAAAACGCACCAAAAAAAAGAAGAAGAAGGAAATCTGTTCCTGTATACTCCAACAACCATCATCTTGATATCAATTTAAGAAAAAAAAAAGAAGACTGATTTTGGAGTATAACCTTCGAAGACCGGGTGAAGATGTTGTATATGATCCTTTGAGGAGATGCATACGTGTGCGTTCTTCGATGATGATACAAATCAAGATTCCTCTAGCGAAAGAGAAGAACACTTGGCTTTCGGACCGACCTCTCGCTCACGCGTTCACTCTGCTGGCCTATTTCGGTATTTGCTACTAGAGAGCCTTATTATTATTATCTTCTCCATCCGTTTTTAATTTTCAATTATCCCAGAGATAGAATATATCTTTGCTTGCTTGCTACTGATATCTCGATCTCGATCCCTTTTCAGTTACCAGATTTTTGGTTTTTTTGGAACAAACAATTTTAAATTGCCCTTTTAGTCTTGCACGCACGTAGCCATACAACATGTATCTACAAACATTCTAATGAATGTTTATGGAATTCCCCAAATTTCATCGTTAATTTACTTCTTGTTATGTCCTTATCCAAATAAAGTACACGTGATCATTACCAGCTTATTTCGGGCTAGCAAAATTTACTTTTTCTAATTGAAATTTAAATGAATAGATAAATATATTTCATTATGAGAAAAAGTCTTGTATTAGACTCCAAATATATATTTATTATATTCTATATCGAATATATATAGAAATATATTTCCATTTTGATTTTAAATTCTAAATAAAAACGAAATAAAAAAGGCAAATTTCATTTTGTTCGAAATCCTTTTCTTTAGCTTTAGAAAAAATTCATCCAAAGGTAGGTGAAAGTGAAGTGAGAAAGTTTGATCCATTTATAATCCTCTGCTAATTGGGTTAAGGGATCGTCCAATTGGAAATGAGAACAGAATGTATAGGTTGTTAAAAGAAGCTCTAAGATACATATACATATAGTATACCACCTAATTTTTCGATTATTTGGCTCGGGAAGGGATTATGGAAGTTTTGAAATGAATGGAAAGATAATCTACTTTCATTAAGCGATTTAATAGATAATCGGAAACAGAGGATCTTGAATACTATTCGAAATTCAGAAGAAGTACTTGGGGGGCGATTGAACAGCACTAAACTGGCAATGTGTCGGCCCATATAGTGTTAAGATAATTGTTTTATTAGAACACTTCTAATTAACTAATTTAATTTTACTAAACCACTTAATAAGATTACCAAATTAACTCTTAATCATATTAACCCGTCACGGTTCACATCTAGCAACTTGTCATGACCACTCACTCAGATAGAATGGAGGTCAAATGAAAGGGATCAAATATTTCTAATATTACTATGGCGAGAGATTTCTCAAAATAATATTCAATACAAAACCTAGCCCGTTCTCTCCTCGCATTAGAAGTAACCAATCCCTTGTTTATATTCACCCACTTCCATGAAAGTTATATCCAAAATATCATGCACACGTCCTAATGAGTTATGCTAAGTAATAGACCAAAATCATAAATTAACAATTATAAAGTACTACAGTAATCCCAGTTCTAAAGATTAGTTACACCTTCTATCACCTGAGGAATCACCTATTGACATTTATATAAGATTTCCATTGGACATTATTAAGTTCTCATAACTAACTGTGAGATTAGCTGCCCTCTATCATGGAGCATGTAACAATTATACTAGTCTTATCAGTATTATTGATTCTCTAGTCAGTGATTCTATGATCAGGAACCTTTTAAAATAGGAGGACTTATTAAAATTGTTGGTTTTACTCATCATGACCCTAAAATCATTGCCCTAATTCACGGGCTTCATCTTAATCCATAAAATAGACACAACATATAATGAGTGTAAATGCTTCATAATAATGATGCATGAATAAGGACATTGAATATATCCAAATACATCAAGGTATGAGGTTCTAGGTTCGACACTCATGTGAGATTATCCGTGTTCCTTTATTAGATTTCTTTGTTTGGTTTTAGAGTTTACTTTTAACTCTACTCCACTTAACTCCATTTATCTTCAATTCAATAACACAATTATTATTTTTTCTTTTTTTCTTCAATTTTTTTAATCATTCAATTTAATTTCTAATACTAAATTCTCTCAACTATTCATTATTTTTTCCACAATTAACCAATACAATTATTACTTTCTCTCAACTATTCATTACTTTTTCACATCTTTTCTCATAATTCAATAACACAATTATTATAATCCAATTTTATATATATATATATATATATATATATATATACACACACAAAGTTAGGATAGAGTTGAGCTTATCTCAACTCTAATCCCAAATAAGGCATCATATATATTCTATTATATTAAACATATGAGCCTCTATTGTAACAAAAAAAATTAAAAATTTGGACCCTTCTAAAATTTTTAAACGGTTAATAGCATGATGTATCCAACCTTTTCGCGTTGCCTCAATTTTATCCCAACCTTCATTCATTTTTTTTTTGGATGCATCCTAATGTTTATGGTTTATTTCCCATCTATCGCGCTGTGAAAATTTTGTCCAATTTTTACGGAACTGCAGACATGGAACGTTAACATCACTAACGATGCTGACGTGTATTTCTATGTGGGACTCCCTTGAAACGGTGGACCATTAATTCACTCCCCGCCGCCTCAGTTCTAGCATCTTCATAATCACTTATGCAAAAAAAAAAAGGGTTGACATCATCCGTAGTGTTAATTTCAATGCGCAATCTATAGTTAAGAGTGATGTCAAAATACATTGTATATTTTAGTATGTTTCAAATTACTCCCGAAAAATAGTAAACCGTCTTAATAGGCTCGAAACAGTCAAAAAATTTATAACCCGTTTGGTTTTAAGGAATTCTAACTTTAATTTTACTCATTATTGTGCGCACTCGAATTTCGTCTCGTCGGGGCACGCAATGCGCGAAGCCTCATTGCAACGCGGCTTGGGAGTGTCCACCTTCCCGGGGACGCGCGACGGACGCACGTGAGAAGGAGTCGCCACTTGCCATTTTACGACCCAAAAGTCGAGGGCCGGCAAGTTTCCCGGGTCTAGGGGTACGGGGTACACCTAAATGCTAAGGCAATGATCATGCGGAACCGAAAATTCCGAATTCGGGGGTTCTATTACGTGCGGGCCTACATCCCGCACGCCCTTTCGGTACTCTAGCTTGCTAGGCTTGCCGTTTTGTTTATTTACCGTGTGATTTAAGGTTGCACTTGACTCGCCCGTTTTGACACCGTAAATTCGTAAGCACTCTCAGGCCTTTTCTGCTTATCAACCGGGATCCTTACATTGACCGAATGAAAATACAGGTATGCTTGCATAAATGAAGATACAGACGCTTGTACTGTGTTTTGGACCCGGTTGATTTGCATCAAGCCAAATATTCCTCTCGTGCATGCCGTGAGTCTTGAAGGACCGAAATAAAAAATAATGCAACGCGGGCTCATGGAGCCGGTGGTCGGGTCCGACCGGACCGACGGATAACTGAAGAATCGTTTGACTCTTGAGACAGCCGTGGGACAGGTCGAGCTCCCGGGTCATGTCCTGACCACGACTCATTCATCCTATCCGAGTTGTCTTTCCATTTAGACATCACTAAGATTGGGACGTTGAGTCGAGGCAAGACCCGATGCCGCACTCGGGTTGCGCGCTCTCAATGTGCATGGGCGTTGGACCCCGTGATATCGTTTCCTATGAGTTCAGGCTTGAACCGTGATGAATACAGCAAATAACAGAAAAGTACATGTTGCAAAGAGCACGTATTATCATGTTGCATACATATAATTACATAAACAAAATTATTTAAATGAGGCGTATGCGTTATCGGTAGGGAATCCAAGTAGGAAAAGCGATTGGATATCTTTGGAAAAATGTTCGCAGACGGATTTGGATAATTTTAAAAAAACAGGGACGGATTTGAAAATTCGAAAAGTTCAGGGATTGGTTTATAAATTCAGAAAAGTACAGGGACTGGTTTATAAATTCAGAAGAGTTCAGGGACTGATTTGCAAATTCAGAAAGGTTCAGGGACTGATCTGAAAATTCTAAAAGATGAGGACTGATTTGAAAATTCTAAAAATTGGGACTGTGTAAAAATTTACTGAAAATGCCCTAGGACTTATTTGAAATGAAATTGAAAATCAGGACTGATCTGAAAGATAAAAAAAGAGGCCCGAGGACTAAACTGAAACAACTCGGAAAGTTTCTTGGAATGCTAGAACAATTCTGGAAAATTCAAGGACTGATTGAAAAATGATAAAGTGACCGGGGCTTGATTGAAAATGATTTTGAAATTCGGGGCAGATCTTAAGAAAATAAAAATACTTCTTCTGGACTGAAATGTGACAAAACAGAAAGTTTGTAAAATCGAGTTCGGAGACAAAACGATCACCCACGCGACTCAAGAACATACACTGCACATTATATCCGTCAAGAAAGCAATAATATTCAGGGAATGAGCCCTAATCATGCCACTAAGTTGAGAATTTACCTAGTTCGGAAAGTTGAGGGGTGATTCTGTAAATAAAAAAAAAGTCAAAGATATGCTGGGCGAGTTTGACCGGGCCGGTCTGAACAGTATTGGGCCGGCCTGAGCTGGATTGGGCCGAACTCCGATGGTGTGGACTGGGCCGAATGGAAGATTGGGCTGCGAAAGGATGGCTGGGCCGAAGTTGGCGGACTGGGCCGACTGGGCTGGACCTGCAACAGAGAAATAATGGGCTAGTCCCGAGATGCGGGATGGGGCCTTCAAGAGTCGGGCTGGACCGTTGCCGAGCCGGGTTTGGGCTGTTTTGGCTTGAACAGACCCGAATGGTAGCAACAGACCCGACTGGAAGGGTGGACAGGCCCGACTGGCGCAAGTCGGGTCGGACGTCGCCACGGAGGCTCCCGATGGAATTTTGAGGCAAGGTCGGTGGCATTGGACTCCTAACTGACTGAGGAGCACGGTGATAGGTGGCTCGTAGCGAGATTCAACTCGAGCTGACCTATACGTCCCTTCAAAGTTCGGATCAGAAAAGACGACCAGAGGAACAGACCCGACTGGCACAAGTCGGGTCGGACGTCGCCACGGAGGCTTCCGATGGAATTTTGAGGCAAGGTCGGCGGCATTGGAACCCTAACTGACTGAGGATCATGCCTGCAGTGGTTTCATGAAGATTAGACATGTCGATTTTCCTGAGAGATGCAAAGAAAACCGGTAAAAACTGGAAAAAATCTGTAAAGGGAGAAAAGAGAGAAATGGCGGTGGTGCGCGGTTGAGCGGCTCTCGGCACGTGACCACCTCGTCACGGGGGAGAGTGAGGGTCATGAGGAACCCTTAGGAAATGATGGCACGACTTGCCATAGTCGTGAGGTGGTGGAAAATGTCGAGGAAGCCCGGGAAACCGTGAAGATGTCTATGGAACTCGGTTCTGGACAGGGCTGGTTGGCAAGCTGGAAGCTTCAAATCGCGAAACTAACACCGGAAATGGACTCGGGAGGTCGAATACATGTGGGATATGAAGTTTGGTTGAAGTTGGCTACGGTTGGGTGGCGGTCGCCGGAAAACGGGATTGGTTTGGCCTTGTTTGGCCTGGTTTCTGGGCTGAGGGGCTGAGATTTTTTCGAAAAAATCGTCGAGCTGTGGATTTCTCGGTCGTAGGCGAGCTGGAGGTTTCCGGGTCTTCTTGTCTGTGAGCTCCGGGATCTTTTTTGTCTGTGAGCTCCCCCCCATTCCCCCGGACGAGCTGCGGGTTTTCGTCCGAAAAGAAAAACCGAGAGAGAGAGAGAGAGAGAGAGAGAGAGAGAGAGAGAGAGAGAGAGAGAGTGCGTTTGCGTGTTCGAGGAGTCGCGTGCGCATAGGGGTTGGCGTGCGGCAGGCAGGCTCGGGCGCAGCGGCAGCAGAGGTCCCGAGACCGGTCCGTCCCTGCCAGGAGGAAGAAGAAGAAGAAAAGAAAAGAAAAAGAAAAGAACCAGAAGACAGGAAGAAGAAGAAACGATGAAGAAGAAGAACAGGAAAATGGGGGGGAGGGGGGCCTGGTCAACGGTCAAAGTTGTCAGACTTTGACCGTTTGACCCTTTTTTTTTTTTTTTTTTTTTTTTTGACGCGCGTATAAATTGAAAATTCCATCTTCTTGATCGGACGTCGAAAAAATAATTCGAAATTGCCATTGTGTTCAGAAAAATTCGCTGATCGATATTGTGCGATGAATTTATTTTCAATCTCGAATTTTGTCCCGAATTTTGAAAATTGACGTCGATGTACGCGAAATTCGAAAATGTCCCAAATAAAATTAGTGTTAAATTAGGCAAATTGCTATTTCCAAAAATGTCCTAAAAAGTCGTGAATACTCGAGTAATTAATCGGAAATATTTTCCCTCACGAGTGGTAAAAATGGCGATTTTGCCCCTCTGGAGCCGGTGGACCAAAATTGGGTGCTGACAGCTTGCCCCTCTTTGGTTGCGTGCTCGGATAGAGGGTGCAGCCAAAGATTATGAGAAGCACCCGTTCGGTCTTGACGACCACCTGGCCATTCTCCCAGATGCGACGGACCTGTTTGTGGGAGGAAAAGACAAAGGATTCATGGCAAGGAAATGATACGGTGTGAATTTGTAACTTGAAAAAGCAAATGCAGGGCTAAAGTTCGAAAAGCAATAAATGCGGACACGAAGTCCGGGGACGCAGAGTCCCTAAAGCAGTAAATGCGGACACGGAGTCCGGGGACACGGAATCCCTAAAGCAGTAAATGCGGACACGGAGTCCGAGGACGCGGAGTCCCTAAAGCAGTAAAGATGGACACGGAGTCCTGGACGCGGAGTCCGGAAAGCAGTAAATGCGGACACGGAGTCCGGGGACGCGGAGTCCCTAAAGCAGTAAATGCGGACACGGAGTCCGGGGACGCGGAGTCCCTAAAGCTGTAAATGCGGACACGGATTCCGGGGACGCGGAGTCCCTAAAGCAGTAAAGATGGACACGGAGTCCCTAAAGCAGTAAATGCGGACACGGAGTCCGGGGACGCGGAGTCCCTAAAGCAGTAAATGCGGACACGGAGTCCGGGGACGCGGAGTCCCTAAAGCAGTAAGGATGGACACGGAGTCTTGGACGCGGAGTCCGGAAAGCGGTAAATGCGGACACGGAGTCCGGGGACGCGGAGTCCCTAAAGCAGTAAAGATGGACACGGAGTCCTGGACGCGGAGTCCGGAAAGCAGTAAATGCGGACACGGAGTCCGGGGACGCGGAGTCCCTAAAGCAGTAAATGCGGACACGGAGTCCGGGGACGCGGAGTCCCTAAAGCAGTAAATGCGGACACGGAGTCCGGGGACGCGGAGTCCCTAAAGCTGTAAATGCGGACACGGAGTCCGGGGACGCGGAGTCCCTAAAGCAGTAAAGATGGACACGGAGTCCTGGACGCGGAGTCCGGAAAGCAGTAAATGCGGACACGGAGTCCGGGGACGCGGAGTCCCTAAAGCAGTAAATGCGGACACGGAGTCCGGGGACGCGGAGTCCCTAAAGCAGTAAAGATGGACACGGAGTCCTGGACGCGGAGTCCGGAAAGCAGTAAATGCGGACACGGAGTCCGGGGACGCGGAGTCCCTAAAGCAGTAAAGATGGACACGGAGTCCTGGACGCGGAGTCCGGAAAGCAGTAAATGCGGACACGGAGTCCGGGGACGCGGAGTCCCTAAAGCAGTAAATGCGGACACGGAGTCCGGGGACGCGGTGTCCCTAAAGCAGTAAATGCGGACACGGAGTCCGGGGACGCGGAGTCCCTAAAGCAGTAAATGCGGACACGGAGTCCGGGGACGCGGAGTCCCTAAAGCAGTAAAGATGGACACGGAGTCCTGGACGCGGAGTCCGGAAAGCAGTAAATGCGGACACGGAGTCCGGGGACGCGGAGTCCCTAAAGCAGTAAAGATGGACACGGAGTCCGGAAAGCAGTAAATGCGGACACGGAGTCCGGGGACGCGGAGTCCCTAAAGCAGTAAAGATGGACACGGAGTCCGGAAAGCAGTAAATGCGGACACGGAGTCCGGGGACGCGGAGTCCCTAAAGCAGTAAAGATGGACACGGAGTCCTGGACGCGGAGTCCGGAAAGCAGTAAATGCGGACACGGAGTCCGGGGACGCGGAGTCCCTAAAGCAGTAAATGCGGACACGGAGTCCGGGGACGCGGAGTCCCTAAAGCAGTAAATGCGGACACGGAGTCCGGGGACGCGGAGTCCCTAAAGCAGTAAAGATGGACACGGAGTCCTGGACGCGGAGTCCGGAAAGCAGTAAAGTGCGCGGAGTATAAGGGAAGGTAAGGGCGGGGATGGATGCTAGGCGGTATGTCGGGGACGTCGGCAGAGGCAGATTGTCCCATTCCAAGTCGAGCTTGGTCGGGCGACGTAGGATGCCACTTGTTGCATCTTTGAGCCGTAGTCAAGTGGCCCCCCCATAGGGCCCTCCACTCGGCTCGAGGTTGCGATCTGTTGCATGAGTCAATCGCATGTCCGTCAAGGAGGAGATGCCCCTTGGGGTTCCATGCGTATCTGCCACAATGAAGTTGCTTCGTCGGTGCTCTACCCCTGGGGTGGTGGTGTGTTTGATCTGTCGGAAGCCGGCTTTGCCGCTAGGGCGATGACTCGTTACTCTACCGGATGTCAGCTCTGTCGCAGTGGCGATTGTAGTTCGCTGGAGATGCCCTGGTCGTGCGATGAGGGACTCAAACTCTAGGGTAGAGTGCCTACGTATCCCGTGGAGTCGGGAATCAGAGTCTGCCGTAGTTCCCGCGTTTGTTGTACCTGTGATCTTGACATCATTAGTAAGTCATGAGATTACTAGCGATTTGTAAGCACAGGTAAAAGGAAGTGTTTGTGACGCATGCTCTTCAGTTTCGGGTCGCCTGGGCGACTTGTGAAGAGTTTTTTTTTTTGCCTTGGTGATGCAAATGGGGGTCCCGCTTTCAGAGGCCCCGATGCAAGGCCTCCGAGGCTCCTGTTGGCCTTACATGGGCATATCGAAACGTTCTTAAAGGTGCCCAAGCGACTCTATCGGTTGTTCGACGCGCCTGTGAACTTGGGACCCTTCTCGTCAAGATCTCGAAGGGCGGCTGCGCTTGTGACCCGCGTGGGGATTTTTTTTGCCTAGATTTGATCAGGCTCGGTCTGACCATTTCCAGAATACTATGACTAGACCTCAGAAAGGAATGTCTGAGATTTCGGCTTTGTGGTAGCCTGTTGAAGGGTGGCTGTGACCCATTCTGGAGTAAAGCAAAGACAAACAGAAAAGAGAAAGCTTGGGGGGAACGCGTTGCCCAGGCTAAAAGGATACACGAGTTCACGCTTGCCGTGAGATGTACCCCCTTCTCTTCCGTCCTTCGGTTAGTGTTGGCTGTCTTGAACTGTTTGGATTGCGTGCTTGGTCGCCCGCTTTGCTTGAAGAAGAATCCGCCTTGGATGGTTGAGTTCGGTAGGATAGCCGATCGGGGATCGTGTTGGAGTAGATAACCTGGCCATTTCCCTTGGGGTGCCCTGGTCCGCGCAGTGTGCGAAGGCCCAAGGTGACTATTTTGTTTATCTCTCGTTTTACTCTCCTTTTGCTACGGTCACCCACCTCGGGGCCGTACCTCTCAACCTAAAGGGGATGAACTCTCCTTTTGCCAAGACTGCCCGCCTCGGGATTTTCAGTCGTGCCTCTCTTTTGCCCTAACTTTTGCCTAGATCGCCCCGAGGGGTTTTCGACCTAGCAGGCTCGATTCTTTTCTCTCTCGAGTTTGCAAGGGCGAAGGGTTCGAATAATTCGACCTCCGAGTGCGTTGTGTTCTGTCTCCGTCGAGGAGTTGCGTTTGCTGCTTCCCCTTTTTGTCGGGGTTTGTTGATTCTTCTTTGAATTGGCGGTGCCGGAGTTTTATATCTCGACGGTACCTTGTTTTGTTCATTGACGGGTTTTTCCCGCGTCTTTTCTCTCTCTCTTCATTGGCGGGTTTTTCCCGCTTCTTTTCGCTCTGTGTCTTTTTTCCTTGCAGCTGGGTTTATTTTGTGCCCCGTGTATTTCTTGAAGACTCCTCGACTTTGCATTGCGCGGTTGCTTTAGTGTGCCTTGCCCCGTGGAGACTTGATGTACTTCTTTGCCCTAGCCCAATTTTGTGAGGGCTGGTTTTCTCAGAAGTCTGATTCTTGTGCACTCGAAAGTCGAACTTCGCGTCTTTTGTCCTTGCAAACTTTACAAGTCATTTCCCCTGTTGTCTAAAAAAGAAAATGTCAAATTGCCCCGTGAATAGGGAACCGAGGTTGCCCCGGTGCGAATGTTGATCGGGGATGCCTCGGTCTTCATTTGTGGAAGTGGCCTATGGCAGGCGCCTTGTGCGATGTCTCCGATCATCTTTTGTTGTTCTTTACAGCGTGTGCCTCTTGGAAGGTGTATTCTGTTGAAGCCACTGGATGTTCGAGGAAGATGGTTGCATCAATGCTGAGTTATTCGCTCAATTGTCCTTGTCATTGGCTTCATAGGGGGGTACCTCGTCGTCGGACACCTCCTTTGTCAAAGTATAAGGAAAGGGTCCGAGACAAGTTCTCGGGGAAGGGTGAACTCGTGTATCGCTCTTTGCCTATGGTCATGTGCCCCTGTGAATGATGACAAGAAGATAACGCATTAGGCGATTATGCGGGTGAATATGTGGTAAGAAATATGAGGTGGTCCCATGGGAAAATCCCCTTTTGTCCCGCACGCAACCCATGGGGTGCCGCGTGCAGACGACATTTGTTTCCGAGAATCTGGTCATTACCACTCTGGAGTGGTTAGACCGTGACTGAGGTCACATAAGCATATTTTCCCTGGTTGCAAGTAGGCTTGCGCAGCCGTCCTACGGAGGGCTCGAGGAGCCGGGTCCCTTGAGGACAGGTTAGTCGAACAGGTCCAACAGAACTAATAGGGTGTCGCAAAGACCGTTCTAATGCTCCGTTGAAGGATTTGTTCATGTCGGGAGCCCATTTGTGGGAATGCATTTAAATTAAAGCAAAAGAGAGTTTAAAGAAGACTGCGCATGTTGTTCCAGTGCTTAGTCAGCGGCGACAGCAGAGGACGGGTGAGATCCATTCTTTGATCGGAGGCATGACCATGCTGGTATCTCCTACGATCGAGAGTTAGGTCATGCAATGTTTTGTGGAGCTGTCACTTTCGGTCTTTGCAGTGGAAGGATTAGACTTGCTCCTTGGAGTATTGCTTGGATGAATTTGAATCCAAGTCGATTTTGGATTTTAGATGAGCCTGAAAGCAGTAAATGCGAGGTGTCAAAACCTAAAAGCAGTAAATGCGGGGCCGGAGCCCAAAAGCAGCAAATGCGGGACCGAGACCCGATGAGGAGCCGAAGCCCAAAAGTGGGGTCGGAGCCCGATGCAGGGCCGAAACCCAAAAGTAAATGCAGGGCCGGAGCCCGATGCGGGGCCGAAGCCTAATGCAGTAAATGCGGGGCTGGAGCCCGATGCAGGGCCGGAGCCTGATGCGAGGCCGAAGCCCGATACAGTAAATGCGGGGTGGGAGCCCGATGCGGGGCCGAAGCCCGATGCAATAAATGCGGGGTTGATAGGAAAGTGCAAGAGATGCAAAAATAAAGGTCAATGCTGAGGAACAGTGCAGGGCACTGCAAAGCGATGACTCTGATTTTTCTTGCGGTCTTGCTTTGTGAAGCAAGGATGGGGACTTAGTGTTGAAATTCCAAGGAGCTGGATGAGAGACGTTTGTTGTCTCAATTGCGGTCGCCTAGTATACAGGCTGTCCTCTTGTTGAGAATTTCCTGCAATGGGAAAGGAAAACAATGAAAGAGCATAAAACTGTTCAAGATTTCAATGCAAGAGTGTAGGGAAGCGAACTGGCCTGGTAGGTGTCGTGCGAGCACACCAAGAGACATGCATTGATATGTTGAGCATGCGTGTATGAGTTGGTGTGAACATGCTTGGACATGTGTGGGGCGCGTTTAGTCGCTAGTAGATGCGCAAGGTCTTGCGGAGAGATGTGCATATGATCACGCGGTGATGCTCTCCGCGAAGGTTTGCACGACTCGCCGGTCATGCGGAGTGAGTTGGGCCCATTCTTCGATCGGCAGCGTGATTGTGTTAGAAGATTCGTGGCGGGTGGGCTGGGACATGCCATGTCCTGTGATCTTTCATGGAGGGACAGTCGGTCTTGAGTGTTTGGAGTCCAATGAGGTAGCAGAGAAGTGTTTCATGTCTCGATTGTGGTCGTTTGGATTCATGGTGCCTTCTTGTTGGTTATTTCCTGCAATGGGAAAAGGGAACGATGAAAAAGCAAACTATGTTCGCAATTTTAACGCAAAAGCGTAGGGGATCGAACTAGCCTGGTAGGCGTCGTGCGAGCGTGCCGGGGGTGTATGCACGGTTAAAGTGAAGGCATGCTCGCACGACGCGGGAGGATGCACTCGGTTGTGCTGGTGGATGTACTCAGTTGCGAGAAGGGACGTGTGCGCGATCACGCGATGACGCTTAGTTGCGTGAGATTAGTGAGAAGTTGGTTTTGCCAAGGAAGGTGCATTGGTCCTCGGGTCACGACTTGCCTTGCCGTGAAAGTCGTGATTAGTCTACCTGCGAAGAAGGTCTTCACTCACTTGCATGGTGGGACGTTAGCTGTTATGCAAAACAGTAAATGAGTAGGATACATGCGATGCGTGAGTTTTTCAAAACTAATGCCGCCATTCACATTAACTCAAAACGATCAAAGTACAATGTAAATTTTATAAAATAAAGCCCTAAGCCAGTCTTCCACTACACTCGGAGTTTAACCGAGCTCCTGATTGCATTTTTGTAGTTTGGCATGGGTCGGAGTAAGCTCCCATTGAGGTTATGGTTAGCCGACCAGTTCCACATCTTTCTCAGCAGCTTACTGACGAAGGTGATCGATCCTGTTGTTGGTGAGGTCGACTATTGTGGATGTGCCTGAAGTGGGGGTGTCCTGGCGGGTGTGCCGGTCTTGGTTTGTGGAGACTTGGTGGGAACTCGTGCATTGACGGACTTTGTCGAGGCACGAACAAGAGACCGAGCAAGGCGTCTCTTACCAAGACGAAAGGAAGACTGCCTTAGGACTCATTCATATGAATGACACCCTAATTTTGTAAAACAGATGATGCGTGTGTGCGAAAAAAAAATGAATGCCCACGGCTTAATACAAATTACAAGATACATCGCTCTTGAAACAGAAAAGATTCAAGTGGCACGCAGGCCGACTCAACGGACTGTTTGTCGAAACCGGGTTAGAGGATAGCATGGAGCTCCTGCAGAATGCATGGTTTTAGTGCTACAGGGACCGTGCTACGTAAGGATGGGGGCTCACGACTCAAGGGTGTCAATTCCTTGAAATCGAGCGGGGATCTTTGGGGGCCTAATCGACGGTCCAACCGTGCGACGTACCCTTACTCGGAACCCCTATTTAACCTATGCTCCTATTATCGGTCGTGGGACGCGACCCATAGGTACCTAGAAGCTAGTATGATATGCAATGCATGTACGGGAAATAAAAGTGCGTTTAAGTAGATAAGCGGAAAATGCGGAAAACGGTAAATAAACAAGCAAACAAAGCAAGCGGGAACGAGCCCGAACCCTCTAAGTGTCCCCAGTGGAGTCGCCAAGCTGTGCGCACCCGAATTTCGTCTCGTCGGGGCACGCAATGCGCGAAGCCTCATTGCAACGCGGCTTGGGAGTGTCCACCTTCCCGGGGACGCGCGACGGACGCACGTGAGAAGGAGTCGCCACTTGCCATTTTACGACCCAAAAGTCGAGGGCCGGCAAGTTTCCCGGGTCTAGGGGTACGGGGTACACCTAAATGCTAAGGCAATGATCATGCGGAACCGAAAATTCCGAATTCGGGGGTTCTATTACGTGCGGGCCTACATCCCGCACGCCCTTTCGGTACTCTAGCTTGCTAGGCTTGCCGTTTTGTTTATTTACCGTGTGATTTAAGGTTGCACTTGACTCGCCCGTTTTGACACCGTAAATTCGTAAGCACTCTCAGGCCTTTTCTGCTTATCAACCGGGATCCTTACATTGACCGAATGAAAATACAGGTATGCTTGCATAAATGAAGATACAGACGCTTGTACTGTGTTTTGGACCCGGTTGATTTGCATCAAGCCAAATATTCCTCTCGTGCATGCCGTGAGTCTTGAAGGACCGAAATAAAAAATAATGCAACGCGGGCTCATGGAGCCGGTGGTCGGGTCCGACCGGACCGACGGATAACTGAAGAATCGTTTGACTCTTGAGACAGCCGTGGGACAGGTCGAGCTCCCGGGTCATGTCCTGACCACGACTCATTCATCCTATCCGAGTTGTCTTTCCATTTAGACATCACTAAGATTGGGACGTTGAGTCGAGGCAAGACCCGATGCCGCACTCGGGTTGCGCGCTCTCAATGTGCATGGGCGTTGGACCCCGTGATATCGTTTCCTATGAGTTCAGGCTTGAACCGCGATGAATACAGCAAATAACAGAAAAGTACATGTTGCAAAGAGCACGTATTATCATGTTGCATACATATAATTACATAAACAAAATTATTTAAATGAGGCGTATGCGTTATCGGTAGGGAATCCAAGTAGGAAAAGCGATTGGATATCTTTGGAAAAATGTTCGCAGACGGATTTGGATAATTTTAAAAAACAGGGACGGATTTGAAAATTCGAAAAGTTCAGGGATTGGTTTATAAATTCAGAAAAGTACAGGGACTGGTTTATAAATTCAGAAGAGTTCAGGGACTGATTTGCAAATTCAGAAAGGTTCAGGGACTGATCTGAAAATTCTAAAAGATGAGGACTGATTTGAAAATTCTAAAAATTGGGACTGTGTAAAAATTTACTGAAAATGCCCTAGGACTTATTTGAAATGAAATTGAAAATCAGGACTGATCTGAAAGATAAAAAAAGAGGCCCGAGGACTAAACTGAAACAACTCGGAAAGTTTCTTGGAATGCTAGAACAATTCTGGAAAATTCAAGGACTGATTGAAAAATGATAAAGTGACCGGGGGCTTGATTGAAAATGATTTTGAAATTCGGGGCAAGATCTTAAGAAAATAAAAATACTTCTTCTGGACTGAAATGTGACAAAACAGAAAGTTTGTAAAATCGAGTTCGGAGACAAAACGATCACCCACGCGACTCAAGAAACATACACTGCACATTATATCCGTCAAGAAAGCAATAATATTCAGGGAATGAGCCCTAATCATGCCACTAAGTTGAGAATTTACCTAGTTCGGAAAGTTGAGGGGTGATTCTGTAAATAAAAAAAAAGTCAAAGATATGCTGGGCGAGTTTGACCGGGCCGGTCTGAACAGTATTGGGCCGGCCTGAGCTGGATTGGGCCGAACTCCGATGGTGTGGACTGGGCCGAATGGAAGATTGGGCTGCGAAAGGATGGCTGGGCCGAAGTTGGCGGACTGGGCCGACTGGGCTGGACCTGCAACAGAGAAATAATGGGCTAGTCCCGAGATGCGGGATGGGGCCTTCAAGAGTCGGGCTGGACCGTTGCCGAGCCGGGTTTGGGCTGTTTTGGCTTGAACAGACCCGAATGGTAGCAACAGACCCGACTGGCGCAAGTCGGGTCGGACGTCGCCACGGAGGCTCCCGATGGAATTTTGAGGCAAGGTCGGGGCATTGGACTCCTAACTGACTGAGGAGCACGGTGATAGGTGGCTCGTAGCGAGATTCAACTCGAGCTGACCTATACGTCCCTTCAAAGTTCGGATCAGAAAAGACGACCAGAGGAACAGACCCGACTGGCACAAGTCGGGTCGGACGTCGCCACGGAGGCTTCCGATGGAATTTTGAGGCAAGGTCGGCGGCATTGGAACCCTAACTGACTGAGGATCATGCCTGCAGTGGTTTCATGAAGATTAGACATGTCGATTTTCCTGAGAGATGCAAAGAAAACCGGTAAAAACTGGAAAAATCTGTAAAGGGAGAAAAGAGAGAAATGGCGGTGGTGCGCGGTTGAGCGGCTCTCGGCACGTGACCACCTCGTCACGGGGGAGAGTGAGGGTCATGAGGAACCCTTAGGAAATGATGGCACGACTTGCCATAGTCGTGAGGTGGTGGAAAATGTCGAGGAAGCCCGGGGGAAACCGTGAAGATGTCTATGGAACTCGGTTCTGGACAGGGCTGGTTGGCAAGCTGGAAGCTTCAAATCGCGAAAACTAACACCGGAAATGGACTCGGGAGGTCGAATACATGTGGGATATGAAGTTTGTTGAAGTTGGGTACGGTTGGGTGGCGGTCGCCGGAAAACGGGATTGGTTTGGCCTTGTTTGGCCTGGTTTCGGCTGAGGGGCTGAGATTTTTTCGAAAAAATCGTCGAGCTGTGGATTTCTCGGTCGTAGGCGAGCTGGAGGTTCCGGGTCTTCTTGTCTGTGAGCTCCGGGATCTTTTTTGTCTGTGAGCTCCCCCCCATTCCCCGGACGAGCTGCGGGTTTTCGTCCGAAAAGAAAAACCGAGAGAGAGAGAGAGAGAGGAGAGAGAGAGAGAGGAGAGAGAGAGCGAGTGCGTTTCGTGTTCGAGGAGTCGCGTGCGCATAGGGGTTGGCGTGCGGCAGGCAGGCTCGGGCGCAGCGGCAGCAGAGGTCCCGAGACCGGTCCGTCCCTGCCAGGAGGAAGAAGAAGAAGAAAAGAAAAGAAAAAGAAAAGAACCAGAAGACGGAAGAAGAAGAAGAAACGATGAAGAAGAAGAACAGGAAAATGGGGGGGAGGGGGGCCTGGTCAACGGTCAAAGTTGTCAGACTTTGACCGTTTGACCCTTTTTTTTTTTTTTTTTTTTTTGACGCGCGTATAAATTGAAAATTCCATCTTCTTGATCGGACGTCGAAAAAAATAATTCGAAGATTGCCATTGTGTTCAGAAAAATTCGCTGATCGATATTGTGCGATGAATTTATTTTCAATCTCGAATTTTGTCCCGAATTTTGAAAATTGACGTCGATGTACGCGAAATTCGAAAATGTCCCAATAAAATTAGTGTTAAATTAGGCAAATTGCTATTTCCAAAAATGTCCTAAAAAGTCGTGAATACTCGAGTAATTAATCGGAAATATTTTCCCTCACGAGTGGTAAAAATGGCGATTTTGCCCCTCTGGAGCCGGTGGACCAAAAATGGGTGCTGACAATTATATAACAAAAATCAACAACACAATATATTTTTTTCCATTTTCTTCATTTTTTTAACCATTAATTCAATTCTTAATACTAAATTCTATCAAGTATTCATTACTTTTTCACATTTTTTCTTCATAATCAATAATACAATCATTACAACTCAATTAAAATCAAAATTCAACTCTAAAATCAAACACACCATTAATGTTTGATTCAAGAGGTTCATGCGCAATTCACAAGACTCTTAATTATTAACATGGATCTGATCCTTGCTTGATGCCGCTCCAAACCTACAACAAGGGAAGTGCGTCCTCTATTTTCCCTCCCATTCAGACTCCGTATGGAAGTGTGTTATATTGCTTGAAATTAAATAACATACCTATTCTGGCCAAAAAAAATAATTATTTCGTATTTATATAGGAGGGGGTTGGACGTGATGAGGTACCGAGATATTTGAGATTTGATGATTCTTAAAGATACTTGGCGTGATATTTTCCTAAGTAATATATTTCAAGGAATAGATGTTGCATTTTAATTCGTTAAGGCGCTGGGATAATTGAGACGATCGTATGTTCTGCTTAGTGGGCTGCGAGGGTCGGGCCCATCAATTTGACCTCTAAACATTCCATAGATCTGTGAAGAAACTATATGGACAACGTCTTTCGACTAGTTCCATATAAAAATGCTTAAAGTTCTTCTGATAACGCACTTAACATTTATGGGTTTCAAACTTTAAATTTAATACGTAACTAACGCATGGGAATTTTTACATAAGTTATTAATCAAAATAATAAAACTGATTATATTTATAATATTAATATATAATTTTTATACTTTATTTCATGCCCTATACCCATGGGCCTTCCTTGTAATCCAAAAAAAGAAAAACTTCTATACTTGATTATATGTCTCATAATTCTATTTATACCATTTTTAGCATCATTTTTTATATACTAGTAATGAAGAGACAAACATGATTAATAGAAATATTTTTCACATAAAAATACATCATGTTTATATATTATAATGCTTTTAACATAATCATATATGACGTCTTAATTATGTAATATAAGTGCATTATTGCTTATTTTAAACTTAAGCGAATGTATTGCACAATTTTTCAATAGGATTGGTATTCTCTTAAGGTTTTTTTCTAATTTTCTGGACATACTTTAATTTCTATCTCAGCTTTTTAACCTCCTAATGTATTGACTTCATTTATATCTATAAAATGATATAATAGAGAAAAGCTTCAATCTCAATTATTACAAAGTTTTCTCTTTTCATTTTTGGATAATTCCTTAGTAATATTTTTTAAACATATATATATAAATTTCTAACGTGATTCACTTGATATAAATATAACATAAACATATATTTATATATTATATACGTATTTTACCTAGAGCATCTACTTATAAATACAAATTGATATATATATATATATACATGCATATAATAAATCATATAAATTATTAAATTAATTAGCATATTAAATATTTATAGGGTCAAGTGCTTGAGTATTTCTTTTTCAAGATAGTTAGCAACAATATTTTGATGTTCTAACAAATTAATTTGTCAATGCAAAATTGTACTTTTGAGGCCACAAATTGTAATTTTTATGATTCATCGATTTAGTTATTTAAAATAACCCATTGTAAACATGTCATTGTTTTCATTCAATTGCTATGGTTATTCTGAATTTTAATCATATAAGTGACTATATTAACTTTTTAATTAATCAATTTAATAAAGAATATACTGTTGTGGCCATAAATTTCTTTTTTTTTTCATGATTTATAGAGTGTAGATACTTAAAAATACTATATACATATTATACATATTTTATATTTTTACTTTTATTTGATTTAATAATAAAATAAGGGTTAATAATAATGCACATTTAATGTGCTAATTCTACTTTACTATATAATAGTCTTCTTTTCCGTGCATTGCACGAGTTCTATTTTATATTTAGCTATATAATTTCTTATTATAATTATTATATTTTGAGAACCAATTTCTCATCAAAAATATTTTCAATTAATAATTGTAATTTTCAAATAGTATTATTCAATATTTTTTGTTAATATGTTGATTGCTATAATACGATCAAATAAGTTGTATATGATATTTAAGTTAATTGTTAATATTTGTCGCTTACATTAATTAATTTTAGTAACTATAATAGAAATTTATTTTGCCTTCTTTCTAGAGATAGCATTTTGTAATCTTTATTTTTAATTTTATTTATTTATGATATTAAGTCATAGTTATATGTAACTTTTTTATTTTATATCCACTGTCATTTTAAAATTTTATATGTATGATCAATTGAATTTTTTCGTATTGTTTATATATATTGTGTCTTAAATATTTATTTAGCACATTTATATAACATCTCTTATAGAAATTTTCTGATTTTTAGAAAATATATTCCTTGTTAACACAATAAAAAATGTTAATAATTAATTTCACATTTCATACAATAATAAATTAATAAAGTTAGACTATTTTGAATAATTCAATTTATATTTATTTAATTGTTTGTATAGTAGCCAAATCTATCATAAATATATGTATATACACAAACTCTATTCTAGATTTTTTAAATATAAATTTTATGGCATATTTATTTCAAATATTTATTTTTATTTTATTATAAGTTTATATTATAATGATTTTAATCTTATAATATAAGTAAGGTTAATAGTTTTATCTTTTCAAAAATTTATTTTAATAAGTTTTTTACATTGATGATGTATCATATATTACAATAGAAGTCAATTTTACTTATATATATGGATATGGATATTGATGGCAAGATATCATTATGACTATAATATATTGTGGTAACCACATTATGTATATGAGTACAATTGACCGATCATGACCATTTGATTTCAGAAAACAGTGCTATCTTTTTTTTGGTAAATAAAAAAATAGTGCTATCATTAAATATTAAAGTAAGTTTTCAAGTTTTCACATAAAATATGTGTACTAGATTGTTCATCGAAAAATAATATGCTAGATTGTGTACGTGTAGCCTAGATTGTTTACCCGTACTACACATGGTATCACTTATTATCTTATTACTCTTTTTTTTTCATATATTAATTTATTATGTACACTACTTCTTTAAGTAAATATATCTTCTATTTCAATGTATCCAAATATCATGAATAAATTTTAGAATTTTAAACTAGGAATATTTTATATGTTAAAGTTTCCAGGAAGAAAATAATGCATTGGAGATTGAAATGAGAGTAAAAGGTATGTAAAAGAAAAGACAGTGTTACAAAATCGGAGAGAGAAAAAAGAGAAACAGAAAGAAAATAGTTGGTGAGTCAGTTATTTTTTAAGTTTATACTTGATTTGATGGTTCTAAATTACTGTATAATATCTAATCAGGTAATGCTACTACCGTTGATAGCAAAAATAACCACAATAGTTATTTTGTTTTCAACCATTAGATTTTCCAATATGAAATATGAGCAGGACACTTGTCCTATATCTTTTACATAATATTTTTACCCTCTTACTTTTACTATCGACATATTCGACGACGTATCTTCTCATTGAAGGTTGGTCTCGTCCGTGAACGAGCCATATCAGATTTGATATAAATCAGAGCGAAAATGTTTTGGTCAATCAAATTTAAAAAAATTTAATTACTTTAAAAAAAATAAAAAAAATAAAAATTAAACAAACAGCACGCCAATTGTAAAACCAATCCATCTCATCTGTTCGGCCTAATACAAGAACAATATCCAATTTCCCAAATCTAATGAAAAATTCAATAATAAAATCCCTAAATATGTTCGGTCTCTTACAAGAACAAATCCCTACAATTGACATAACAATTCAATCATCGAATCCCTAATTTCGTCGATGCTCAGCAGCGTCTTCGATCGCTCGCCCTTCCCCGCACTACTGCCAACCACCCAACGCGGACTCCTCCCCCTACCCTCCCGTCCCTGCGACGTCGATCGCGGTGTTTGCCTCCTGCTTGGTTCCAGCTCAGTCCGTCGCGATCCTCATGGCTGCAACAATTGACCTCTATCACCATCGCTCGTGCTTATCATCTCTCCACGACCCAGACCATGGCCTTGATTCCTCCCCACCTTCCCTGCAGTCCCACCTTCCTGCCCCCCCCCACCAGAACGATTCCCTAACTACAAACTCCACCCTTGTTCATTTCCTCAGCCGTTTCCCCTTCCAGTCCCCCTTCATCCGATGCCCACCATGAAGAACAAGTTCGTAATACAAAACTCCATTTTAATTTCTTGTTTCAAGTCTAGTCCGCCCGTGCTTTAGATTTTCTATTCTCATCTTTCATGAGCTATGTTTATTTAAAATGATGAGTTGCGTAGTTGCATTTTGATGAACAAACTCATGGATCCTCTGTTGTTAATTAATTGCAGAGACTCGAGTAGGGTTCCATCGATAATTATTCTATCAATTTGGGAATATGAGGCCGAACATATGGGTGTTTGTTTGTTTGTTTGTTTTTGTCTTTTTTAAAGTAATTAAATTGTTCTTGATTTGATTCAACCAGTACATTTCAATTCAATTTAATATCAAATTGGATCCGACTACTTCACGGGCAAGATCGACCGTCGACTAGAAGATGCGTAGAAAATATTGATAATAAAAGTAAGAGGTGTGAATCTTAACGTAAAAAAAATAATATAAGATATGTTTATTGCTCAGATTTCACGTAAGGAAATTTAATGATTAAAAATAAGACAATCGCGATGATTATTTTACCTACCAATCGTGGTAGAATCTCCAATTTCTAATATGAATATTTTTGAAAGAAGAATGTTACGCTACTGCACTCTTCTCCAATATTATAATACCTACATAATCGGCCTACGGAATGCGCGGGCTAGCAACAAAGTGCGATATTATTGAAAAGCAAAATTTTCGTTCGATATGTTAGTGATTAAAAATGTCAAAATGTCTTTTTGTTGAAGTGTGACCTCAGTGATAAAGCAATTGGTCTGCCATAACATTAAACATGATCCATCTTGTGAAACTATAGAAATCATAACCATTATTGACTGACTAATGTTTTACATGAACGTCTTCTCTTTTTAGTATCTTCACTTACTCAACCCTAAAATAGGAAATCGAATGGGAGAAGATGAAGATAGATGTAACAACCTTTTGTATATTTTCAAAATATTTTTTCATATTTCAAATATGATAAATATCATAATAGTTTTCAAAAAGTATACAAAAATTAATAGTATGTTCAAGAGATGGACTCTTGGAATTTTATATGATTTGGTACTATAACATTCCACCATTTAATGCATTTTCATTGGTTGTCAATTAACTGAAAATAGGCTTCGTCCTACGTTACACTTTTTTATGCATTGGCCTAGCTTTTATAATTGTATATAGATGATACTACTACTACTACTACTACTAATAATAATAATATATTTAAAATCTTTGGATCAATAAATATATCAATTTACTTAGGTACTATTTTCATCTTCGAATTTTAAATGGCAGGAACTTAGTGTGATCAAATTAATTAGGGGATTCAACAAATACCAAAAGTAACAATGACTTAATCACCCCATATATTCTTCCTGATGAAGAATAAAAAGCTTCTTCTTGTGTCTTGGTATTTTTTTTTAAATTTGTTAAAAAAAAAAGATGTAAAAGATAAAAAGGGTATACCCTGTTACGTCGTGCAACAAGCGAACTCCATGTCTGATTCCATGTATAACAAGTGCAATTATTCAAAGCACCGTGCAATAGTTATCTTCACATTGTAAACCTGGGGCTTTGACAATTACCAAGAAACATGATTCCATTATTTTCTCGGAAAGAGAAACTATTCCACAAATGGATAGTCCTCGTACCTTAATCTACAGTCTTTTAGTTGAACCTGTCCTCCTAACTTCTGTTCACAATCAACCAGTATCTGGAAGCAAGCCTGTTGCATGCATATGTGGCAGTCTGGAATCGTAAGCTCCCCATTGCAGGCTCCATGACCGTACGCAACCACGTTATCGGGATCTGTAGACGATGAACTGTAGTAGTTGAAACCCGATTTGGGTGTCTGATCCACGAGGTCATCCAGAATAGAAGATAAGCTTTGGTTGAAAGAGGCATTTATCTCATATGAATCGTCGCTACAGTGGAAGTATATCCTTTTGGTATCTGGATAGCCCCAGCCGACGGACAGGAGCACAATCATAATGACAGTAGCAAGAAAAGTAATTTTATGGAAGGAAGCCATTGCTGAATAAATCCTCCCCGATCGATCTTCAGCTAGTTTTAGTCAGTTGAGGCCACAGTGCGTCATATGTAGGGATTATCTTCATAGGTTTCGACGTTGCTACTGAGTGGTTCCGATAATGTCTTCTTGTCCATGGACTTTATCTGCTTGCTGGCCACTGCTAACTTTTCTAGGAATTAACTTAGTTCTCCTCAAATGTTGCTTAGTGGCACAACAAGTTGTCTTGATTACTGAAGATATCATTATTCGTATCGACAGCATAGATATTAAATGATATGTAAACATGGTTGTAATTTCATTGACTACTATTAGGGCTGTTGCTGAAATTATTGGCAACTTTGCATTACTTATCTTTTCTGTTACATAATGGGAATATATTGAAGGGATTTCCTATGATCACTCAACTCTTTGTTATTTTTTATTTTATTTTTTTCAGTAAAAGCCAAAGCCGAAATTGAATTAAATGATACAAAGTTGCCGGGGTGTAACAACAACCCCCAAAGTGTCACCTAATGAAAGATGGCTTAAGCCATTAGATAATACGTACATACATACATATATATATATATATATATGTGAACGTCCAAAAGGTATAGCAAGAGGACATCTAACGAGCCGGTCTACACAATAATTGATTGGATCGAAGGAAATTGAGGGAAAGGATATAGGAAGAAACAGGCTAAAGTGATCTACAATCACTGCCTTGATTTTGAGCAATGCCAATGTTCTCAAATATTTTCTTATGAGAACAAGCATAGTTGCACTACATGGAGGACATTCAATGTCTTTTCTCAAGTGTATCATGTGTATATTCTGCTTTCCATTTCGGGTTCAATTATACTAGGAAGTAACCCGCACAATGGAAAATTTTCTCGTCAATCTTTTGATTTATCATATTAATTTATGTATAACTGATATAACTACAACTGAAATTAGTTATAAATCTATTTAAGCGTAAAAATTATGAACTCTCGATTGCTAATAAATGATTTAAATTTTCTAAAAAGTTGTACTAATTAATATGCCATACGATATAAAAGTTAACGTCCATTTCTGCCGCTAAACTTCATTTGCAATTTCAATATTTTTTAATTAGAAAACTGTGCTGGAAAAAATGAGAAGTTCAAAATAAATTGGAAATTTTCAAAATGTGAAAATTAAAACAAGCAAAAGATAGAGAGAATAAAATAAAACGCATGATATCAAATTCTATAATGATTGAGGAAAAAAATAGAAAATCTTGCACACCATATGGGCTAGAAAAGGTGACGTTAATGTTTTATAGCAGAAGATTTCGACTGAGCTGAGGATATCTTGACTTGAAAGCTACTCTCTAGCGACCTCGAAGAACAGTAGTCAGCTTTTTGAAGCTTAGAGGGTACGCCGGAGTAGTGCAGCTATTTGCGATGTCTTTCAAAGCTACTGCACATATAAAGCAAACTGCATTGCTATTCTCGTCTCAAGTATATTCTCTAACCTAGAAGCATAACAAGATGAAAAACTGAAAAACACTTATGAATCATATAATAAATCCGACACATCAGAACTGCCTCAACGCAATTTTACTATGTAGATATTTTGACCAACTGTAAATTTGATAGAAGATTGTAAATAATTTTTTTTATGATTAAGATAATAATTAGGTCTTCTTTTGCATTCTTTTGGAGGATTATCATCTCTGGTTCTTTGTGTGGCTATCTTTGTTTCATTCATCACTATTGATTAAGCACTTTCTTATATTAGCTTCAGAGAGTTATCAATAGTTTTTTTATGTCAATTTTGCGATGAGACTGAAAGCACTGCGAACTACCTGTTCATCTGCAGAATAACATTACTGCTAGAACACTTAAAAGAAATCTATATTGCTTTATGATCTTGCGTCATGACTTAAAGGTACGAGTTTGATCGAATGATCTTCCTTGACTGTCAACTCCACAAGGACAGGTGACTTAAGTGAGCTTGCTCATTTTATCAGTGTTATCAGAACCGGACCGGACATCGAACCGGCCGAGCTATGGGTTCATGGGTTTATGAGTTCAATCGGGGGTTCGATGGGTCAGACCGCTTGTTTATTATAAAATAAATAAATATTTATTATTTTAAGAAAATAATATAAAATACCAAAAAACAGTAATATAAATTATGAAATTACTCAACAATAATTTTTATAAATAAATAATCAATTTAATTCCATATCAGATCGATGAGATAAACCTCTACATTTGTCCAAACCGAAATACATCTAGCCAAGAGTCTAGCTTACAGCTCGAGAAAAAACCAAAAGAGGGACCACCTCCCATTTCCTCCGCATAATGAACTTCTAAAAGCAATACAACAAACTGAGATCTTCACCTATATTGCTGCCAATTCCTATTACCTGAAAAATGACCACCTCCTAGACAGCAGTGAACAATGGACAAGGGATAGGGACTCACCACAAGCTTCCGCTCCATTGAGGCACCAGTGCAGGCAACGACAACACCTCTTTCTCACATGTAACCGACAACACCTCTTTCTCACACACGGGCATTTAATCAAATATGTTCCAAATCAAACTCACCGTTGCCTCCATCCCTGTCACTCCGATTCGTTTGCAAACTATAGCTTAAAACAAGGTTAAGGGCAGAATTAAAAGATAAAATTTCTCCAATAAATCACTCGTTCACTGACCTTTTTCTTTCTGATCGATCGATCGATCTCTCTCTCGCCCCCTTTCTCTCTATCTCTCAAACTCGCGATCGCTCTTCTTCCCTGCACCATCATGATCTCAATAAAAGGGTAGAATCAAAGTCAAACAGTGAAGTTCAAGCAGAAATTATCTTCCACCCACGATATGCAGATTTTAGATGAAACAAAAGGTTCTCTAGAAGGTCAATATAACAAAAAAAGAAGTGCTTTTCTGGTTCTGTCTGGGAAAGCACTCATCACTATACAGACCACGAATTTCAATAATTCAACTCAGTTGTATATGTTCAGGCCAAAGTTCAGAGTTTCGGACAAGCACATCTACAAGAATCTTCATTAAAAATTCGAAGAATCCTCCCATTTCCTGCGCAATTATTCGGCATTAGCAGAAGGAACCCAGAATTTCGCGAAAGAAAGATGGAACCGCCCATTACACTTTCAGCATACAGAGACAGCACAAGCTTCAACAGACATATATCATTTCTCTATAGCAAAGTTTCAATGGAGAAAACAGCAGGCTCTGCTCCGGCATTGACGAGAATCATAATAGCTGGGAGCAATGAGGTCCTTGCTGCCCACATGAGCATGAAGAGCCTAGAGACATTCATGTCCCTTTCCACTTTACCAATTACAGAGAGAGACAAATCTTAAATTTGTCCCAGTCATTCATCTCAAGCATCCTTTTGCCCCAATCACCGCAAGCAAAGCTTACCTTTTCAGGTCAAGATATGCCTCGAAGGAGAAGAGGAAGAGGAAGCTCTGCTGCGTCTGGACTCTGGCCCCCTGCCGTTTCAGGAGCTGATGTGCCTCGACATGGCCGTCTCCTGTTCCCCTACCGGTGAGGAATTCGTTCCCGGGTCGTCGCTTTGCTACGTCTGGACGAGGAGAAGCTAAGAAGAGACAGAAGGAGAAGAGGAAGCTTGGCCTCTAGCAGAAATCACTGACTGATGATGAGCGACGATGAAGAAGAAGAAGACTGGAGTGAAGATGAAGAAGAAGAAGAAGAAGAAGACTAGGGTTTCACTTTCAAGTTTCACCGTTTCAATCGATTTTGATTTGCTGATTCAATTGAGCTTTTCGGTTTCGGGTCAGGAAATTCAGATTTCCCTTAAAAATTATGAACCCACGAAACCAGCCTGTTCGAATGGGTTCGATGGGTTTACCTAAAAACCGGCCGGTTTTGAATCACCGGTTTATTTGTTCATTTTCGGTTTTTAAGCTAACTGGTCCAGACAAGGGTCCGTTTTCCGGTCCGACCGGTTGAACCGCCCGGTCCGGTCTGGTTCTGATAACACTGCATTTTATATGGTGACTTAAGCAGCCGCCATCTTTTTAAGTTTCACCCTTACAAGTTACCTTCTCTTGTATTTCTTTTTGTTTTGTTTTTTTTTGTTTTTCAATGTTAAAAGTATCATTTCTAAAATGCCCTCCCTTTGAAAGAACTATTATAAAAGGTGTAAGCTACAATTACCTCAAAACAAAAGGCATATAAGTTTCTTACTAAGCATTCATTACATTGAACTGGCAAATCTCTCAAATCGCATTCAGAACAAAGTTTTATGCTGATCAACAATTTAGAAGATAAATATCACTTACTTATCATCCATTTTCTTTTATTGTTGGATATTATTTTTGGATGACTAACATTTACTGAAGACTAGGCTCATGTGATGCTTCCCATAGTGTTGTTATTGGTTTCACGAAAATAAAGTCCTTCCTGTCATAGATATGAATGTGAATTTATCTTGTTGCTAAATACTTTATGACTACTACTATCTGAAAGATGAAGAGAATGGCTTAGAAATGAGGACAATATTCCTAAAAGACTATCGACTGCTCTTATAAACAGGGAGAAAGAAGCCTTTTGTAGATTCCCCAAGATAACTTAATTCCTCATTATAGGGATCATTCCGAACTTAGGCCTATTTAAGATAGTGATATTATTGGATGGTTTGAGCCTGGTTACTTTGACATCGATTGCTTGTGCATCTGGCAAGTGCCCCCTGCAGTGGATTATTGTTTGTTGATGTTATGCCTATGGAGTATAGCAAGTCCACCGCATGTAATTAAGACTCAAAAAACCACATGGAATGTATGAGCCAACATGTGATTTGTTTTGGGGATCTATCACAGCAATGATATGAGATGCAAGTTACCCTCAACAACTGAAGCTAAAAGCAGGTTTCTAAGTCACTAATGTTCACCGGTGCTAGCAGTATGCCCTCTTCTTTGAAGGTTGGTTTGCAAAGTAGAATTGCTATTTGTTACTGTTTTATTGATCATATTATAGGGCATTTTTTTTCCGGGAAAATGACACTTGAAGTCCTATATGTTTGCCAATTTTGACATCGAGTCCTAAATGTTTCAGTTTGGAACATCAAGTCCTAAAATGTTTGAAAAAGTGCCACTTTTGGTCCTTTTCATTACCCCCGTTAATGGAATTCCAGCAAGGCAAACGGCCCTCCACGTGGCGCTTCATGAGTGGTCACGAGTTGGTTCGGGTCCGGATGTCGGGGGTAGAATTGGGTCAGGTTCGGGTCTGGATGTCTCCTTCTTCACCCAACTCCCTCCCCATGCGGTTCAAAACCCTAGCGTCGCCCTTGCAACCGCCGATCACGGGCACCGTAGCACCTTGAGCAGCCCTACCTGAGCCCGATCAATTCCGTCAAGTTCGATCTCGTCTCCTCCTGGTTGGATCTGGAAAATCTGAAAGCTCGTGAAACCCCAAGCGAAGTTTGAGTTATGGGTTTGGAAATGAAAGAAGAACAAGTAGTAGCTACAGAGGAACATTTTGCTCTGTTTCGCACCCCCCCCCCCCCCCGGCGGCCTGATCGGCCTCTCTCCATCGCCAAATCGAGTGTCGATTTGGCGCAGTACAAAGGTTGACCAAAGAAATGAAGCAAACCCAGATCCGACCAGGAAGAGACGAGATTGAACCTGACGGAATTGATTAGGCTCAGGCAGGGCTACTCGAGGTGCTACGGTGCCCGTGATCGGCGGTTGCAAGGGCGGCGCTAGGGTTTCGAGCCGCATGGGGAGGGAGTCGGGTGAAGAAGGAGACACCTGGACCTGAACTAGGACCCGGACCCGGACCCGGACCCGAACCCGAACCTGATTCTACCCCGACATTCGGACCCCAACCAACTCGTGACCACTTACGAAGTGCCACGTCAACCACATGGAGGGGCCCGTTTGCCTCGCTGGAATTCCGTTAACGGGGGTAATGGAAAGGACCAAAAGTGACACTTTTTCAAACCTTTTAGAACTTGATGTTCCAAATTGAAACATTTAGGACTCGATGTCAAAAATTGGCAAACATATTGGACCTCAAGTGTCATTTTCCCTTAAAGAAATTATAATTCGTATCTACAATTTAGTTATCGAATGATCATATAGAGATTATTGCTGAAATTGGAGGTTTTTCTGAGCTTGTATCCGTGTTACTGAAGTTATCGGCACATTTGCATTTTTTTCCTTTTCCTTTTTCTTTTATTTAGAAATTTATACAATGAAGGAAGCTATTATAATCATTTGAAGCGGCATTTGCTTCTTATAAGCTCTTGAAATTAATTTGTGGCCGTTAGTGACAAGTGATATGATATTATCTATCTTTATCTATTTGGAAAGTACATTTTTCTTCCTCAATCTTTAGTTGCTTTCAGTGTTCTTGCTTCAATATATTATTTTGATCACTTTTATTAGTCCTCAAAATCAGAGAAGTTTATCGATGTTTCGTCCTTCTCCATTCAGGGTATAGTTTCCTTATGACGATATGGAGGAGAAGAGGACCGATCATTCATGGTACAGTTACGACAATGTGGGGGGGAATATGATCAATATTTACTGTGCGTCCGCTTCAATCAAGAAGTTGGATAGTTCAATATGTTTTTAATGTAGCTCACTATCTTTTTTATGGACACCCATATTGAATCAATCCACTATCCTTTGCATCAATCATTTGCGGATCAACTACGAATAAAATAGTCAATTATGTGCTTCATTTCATTCATACATATAGTCGATTGTCATTATTCTTATTTTGATTATTCATATACATCATGTCAAAAAACAAGATAGTTTATGCAGTTGACTCTTCTTTCTTTTTGTGATATGAAATTGTGAAAGGAAATGCAATGTCCCTTTCGTGCTTCATAAAGTCACTATATTTTGTTCCTTTGTACGAAAGCATATTCGCATAAATCTCAAAGTTTAATACATAGAAACTGACATCACATCACATTTTACCATAAAAGTACGAGGTTTTAAATTTGAAGCTCGTAAATGAAAGATTTAATAACAATCGAAACCCAACTTACAACATATAGACAGTTTGTTCTCAGTAGCCGTTAATCCATACAAAGCGTTGGTAAAGGGGTACTTTAGCCAATGCTTCTGAAATGGTCAGCTGAGAGGGTATCTTGTCCGGCACTTAAAAGGGTCGCCCAAGGTCCTCTTTGGAAGATGCTTAAAAGTGGGTCAACCAAGGAGGACTTTTGCCTAGCTGCGAAAGGAGTTGGCATAGGTAAACATAGACCGACTCTTTGAAGCGTTGGGCTAGGTACTTCCGGTAACAAAATCTGGTTGACAAGAAGTTGTCATTAGGAACACCACATATGCAACTAAATTGTCTTACTCCAATGTTCAAAAGGGTCACTGGAAGCGTAGCTAAGGCGACATTACCAGTAAGGTCGGCAAAGAGGTACTTATGGCGACTCTATCCCTAGGTGTAGGGAGAGAAGCAACTTTCGCTCCTTGCAACATTAATTTTATGGTCGGCAGAAGTCTCATCTTAGGTGATGTTTCTTCATGAAGACGGGATAGGAGGGCATTTGGCGACTACTTTGGCCAACGTTTCATGGAAGATCGGCCAAAGTAATGCCTTGGGCGACATTTTTCTTGGTGTTGCCCAGACCCTGATGCTTGTTGCTTTTGCCAACCTTTCTGAAGGCATTGAGGAAATAGGGTCCGGAAGAAGCATTTTTTCCCTGTCGTGAATGAAGAAATAGTCAAGAGAGTGCATGGCTAGAGTCTAATTTTGTAAAAGTGAGTCTACAGAGGTTGACTCTAAGAATAGCCACCGTGATTATTTTTATTTCATCCGTTAGATTTCAATAGATAAAATCAGGGTCTACATTTGAAAACATAAAGATTCCTCACTCATATTTTTACCTTTTATATTTTCGGCCATGCATCGTTTTCGCTGACGCTTGGTCGCACCCAAGATAAATTGATACCGGCTCGTATCATTCCAGAATGAACAGGCCGGTTCAATTAAACTTGGGAAAAAATTATGATTTTCAACATAATGAAAAAGAATAGGTTGACCATCTTCTTCCCCGAATCTGCCGAAACCCTAGTTGCCCCCTTCTTCTTCACAAACCATAGCCCCTACAGTCGCCGCTGATCATGGCCGTCCCTCTGCACCGACGACAACTGCGTTGGCGACTGGTGACTGGTCGTGATCATCGGGGGCCGGGTTAGGCTAGGAGCAAGCTCGGGAGTTGGGTCAGAAGAGGATTGTATAATTGATTCAAAATTGTAAAATCAATTGATTCAATCAATTCAAGTGGATGTTTTTGTTGGGTATCCCTCCAATTTGGAGGAAGTTGGGCTCAATTGTATTGGGCTTTTATCGGGCTTTAATAAGCCCAAGAACCCAGTTTTGTTAGGGTTAATATTTCAGCAAACTAGCTGAGGAATAAATAGCAGCAGAACAGCTGCAGATTAGCGGACGTGCGGCAGCAGCAGACAGAAGCAGCAGATCAGCAGAAGCAGCAACAAAAGAACAGAGCAAAATCGGATAAACAGGGGCAGCGCGCAGCTGGAGATTAAACCTCGATCGGGACGTCAAACGAACTCCGATTGGGATGATGAAATTTTGACAGCAGCTTCACAACACGTGGGGCTAAGTTCTGAACGGTCAGAATTCTATTCGAGCTCTGTAGGTGCTGTTTCAGCTGACTTTGTGAACCACCCGGTGTGGGTGACGAATTTAGTGTTTGAGTGATCCAAGAGAGTGTTTTCTCTGAGTTTGGTGATCCAAGGGTTTACCCTTGATGAAAGACATTGTATAACCTTCATTCATAGTGGATTGTTGATTCGGAGTTGGTCCCGTGGTTTTTCCCCACATCGGGGTTTTCCACGTAAAATTCTTGGTGTTCTTTTACTTTACTGCTTGTTGGTTGATTTGATTAGTTCCTATCTCGATTACACTAGTAGGGGAGGAAGATTAATCGCTGCGTTATTATTTGGTTAAGTAAATCCCTTCCCACAAGTGGTATCAGAGGCTCGGGTTAGAGAAGTTTTGAGTTTTTCGGTGTTTCGAGATGGAGGAATCTACAGGATCTATGTTCAAGTTGAATGCAACCAACTACTCTATATGGAAGTCTCGGATGGAGGATCTTCTATTTTGCAGGGATTTGTACGATCCCATTGAAGGGGATTCCGCGAAACCCAAAGATAAGGATGACAAGGCTTGGGAACGCACAAATCGGAAGACTATTGGTTTGATTCGGCAGTGGATAGACAATAGTATTTATCATCATGTTGCTCAGGAGACAAATGCAAAAGCTTTGTGGGATAAATTGACAAATCTCTATGCGAGGAAGACACCGCAAAATAAGCATTCCTCGTGAAGAAGCTGGTTCATCTTCGTTTTCAGGATGGAGGTGATATGGCTGCGCACATGAGTAATTTCCAGGATATTATTAACCAGTTGACGAACCTGGAGATAATATTACCCGATGAGTTGCAGGCTTGTCTACTTTAGGGACTCTACCGGATAATTGGGACACACTCGTGGTTGCATTAAGCAATTCTGCGCCAAACGGGAAGCTATCGTTGGCCACGATGACAGACAGTTTATTAATGAGGAGACTAGAAGGAAAGGCTCGGGGATTTCCATTCAGTCTGAAGCTTTGGTTACTGAACAACGGGGGAGAAGTCAAAGCAGAGAGAAATTTCTCTTCCAAGCATAGTAACTCACGTGGCAAATCGAGGGGTAGATCAAAGTCGAAGACGAGGAAAGTGGTCACTGCTATCACTGTGGAAAGGAGGGACACTACAAAAAGGGAGTATAGAGCTCTGAAGAAAAATCAGAATGGCAACGGTGAGAGCAAGAAGGGAAGAAGTAACAGGTACACAGCAGTGGCATCTGATGGAGAGACCTACATCATTTGTGATGAGCCTATGTGAATTTCACATGTCAGGACTCTACCTGGGTTGATAGATACAGGTGCCTCGTTTCATGTCACTCCTCATCGGGATTTCTTCTCATCTTACACTACGGGGACTATGGTTATGTGAGAATGGGAAAGGACAGTCATGCAAGATTGTCGGTACTGGTGATGTCTATCTAGAGACCGAGCTTGGCTGCAAGTTGCTTCTGAAGAAGGTGAGGCATGTTCCAGAAATTCGCCTTAACCTAATCTCGACGGGTCAGCTTGATGATGAAGGCTACAGTAACGAATTTAGTAATGGGAGATGGAAGCTCTCCAAGGGTTCGTTGATTGTGGCACGGGGTCAGAAGACCGACACTCTCTACAGGCTGCGTGCCAGACACAATTCCGGTCAAATTAATGTTGCTGAGGATTATCCTATCGAGCTATGGCACAGGAGACTCGGACATATCAGCGAGAAAGGTATTCAAATTCTTGCTAGAAAGCAGTCTTTGCCGGTTTAAAGGTATGCACTTGAGCACTTGTGATCACTGTTTAGCTGGTAAGCAGAGGAGAGTTTCTTTTGTTAGAAGTCGTCCCTCTAGATGCGATCATATACTTGACCTTGTGCATACTGATGTTTGTTTCATGTCGGATAGATCTCTTGGTGGTGCTCTCTATTTTGTGACCTTTATAGATGATCACACCAGGAAGGGTTGGGCTTACCCTATGAGACTAAAGATCAGGTGACTGAGATTTTCAAGAACTTCCATGTAGCAGTGGAAAAGAGAAACGGGCATGAAAGCTGAAA
>NW_022204323.1:0-52206 GCF_007655135.1 Punica granatum | reverse complement strand
TTTATTATGTATAAAATGTGTGTTTCAAATTGTTGTAATTGTAATTTACAATCAATAAAAAATATCATATTGGATACATATGGTCGATGTTAATTGAATTTATGAACAAATAAGTAAAAGCTATAATGAAGATTGCCCACACAACTATATATTATCATAAAATATTGTTTCAATTTTAAAATTTTAGAAATTTGTGATTTATTAAGCATAAATTACATAAAACAACTCAAGTTTTGCGAAATTTCTCAGTTTTGGCCATTCTTTTTTTTGTAATAAAATTACCAAGTTTTATTTTGTCTCAAAATAGAAAAGCCTATCATCCAACTCAATTACATGTTTCCATCCATTGTTGACGTGGACTTAATGAACGTTAATATGGACCAATTTCTCCACACATGGACCATAGCTTGGGCACCACCTCATAAAAAAAATTCTAAAAAAAAAAATAAAAAAAAAAACATAAAAGAGTAACAATAGAAAATTAGAAAAATAGGAAATTCATCAAATGTTATGTAACTAATAATATATCATCCGAAAATGAAAAATATTGTATTTTATTCAAATTTATCAGAAAATATATTTTGGAAATCTTTTTAAAATCATTTTCTCCAAAAATAAGTATAAAAACTAAAAATAAAAAATAATTATAAGAAAATCCCATTTAGTGTTCTCGGTATTTGAGGCCAGCTGACTAGATCCACCATGTCTCCTTTTTAATATATGTATATACATACATACATACATACATACATACATACTAGGCATGAAGCCCTCAAGTTGCACAGAATAGTACATAATATATTTATTTAAAAATTCAAAAATAAAAAACTGTATATTTTTTTATAATAAATATGCTATGCATGTAACATGAAAAAGTTTAAAACACATACATATATATATATATATTATATATATGGGAATAGCCATATTTCATCAGAAAACATCTATTTAAAATATATAAAAAGTCATAATTCATGATTTATTAAATAATATTATGAAAATAATCAAACAAAATATAAAATTGAGATTTATTAATAATTTAAAAAATAATCCATGTTGGTCAATTTGTTTTGTAACACTTGCATGATTGACTTTTTTGATGAAAATAAAATTCGTGAATATTTTTGATTCATTAAATTAAAGAAAATATGCAAGGCAGAAATATGATATTATATTCATTAAAAAGAAAAATAAGTAAAAAGAATCTTTTTATTTCTTGATCATGAAGAATCGCATCCAAACTTCTGAAATTATTATTTTTTATTAGCTCTCCAAACACATTATAAGATATGCTAGAGGAAATTTGAATATAAATTAACACGTCTGTATATTAAACATTTATTGGCCCAAATAACGAAATTATTTTCAAATTGTAACAGTATTTTCTGACAATAAGATTGGTGACATTTCTAATAAAATGAAAACCTAGTTAAAGAATCCTACAAATTATTATGTAAATGCCATATCTATCATAATATTATTAAGATTTTGAATTTAAAATTTGGTAACCAATGTTTCAAAAAGCTTTCCAAATTTTATATAAAAATAGCTCTACATATACCCAAATTTTCTCAAGAAATAGTTATTCAAAATCAAAATGAAAAATTTTTAATTATTAAATAGCACTGTAACAGTTTTAAAAGTAAGAAAAGTAGATTTATTTATAAAAACTAGAAAATTGGACAAAATTTTGAGCAGAAGACTCTCACTAGTTTAAAATTTTAGAATAAAATTTGAAATATAAAAAGAAATTATGAAATATAAAATATTTAGTTGGCCTGAATTTTATAATGTTATATCTAAAACAATTAAAGTTTTTTTCACATATTTTATAGATTATCTTATTTTATTAATTAAATGTTTTGCAAAAATAAAATTTTAAAAAAATTGATAATCTTTCGTAGATATATCTTATCGAATTGTATTCTACGAAGAATTTAAATTAAAAAAATTTGGAAGATTATCACATCTTAAGAATTATATTTATATTTGTCAAATCAAAATTTCAAATAATTATAAAAATTGAAAAAAATAACAAAAGGTCGGCCTAGGCATCCAAATATTTAAGGCTATCAAATAGGGACCATCACGTCTATGCTTACCTATATACTAGGTGTGGAGCCTGTGCATTGCATGGTCTAGAACATGATTTATTTTTCCTTGTTGTCTATTTTGATATATGTTATATGCATGTTTTAAATGTTTGTACATTGTAATTTACAATAAATAAAAATATGTTTTATTAGATATGTATATATATATATATATATATATCACTGATAATAACTGAGTTTCACCAATATTAAAGATTGCCCACACAATCATATATTATTAGAAAAATTTATATTTATTGAATATGTTCCTATTATATATAAATATATACTAATTTATATTCATTTTAATTTATACTGATGTGATTAGATACAATTTTTCCTCTTATAAAACGTAAAGATTATTAAATTTTATGTAGATTATAAAATGTTCTCAAGAAATTATATAAAAATACTCTGATATATACATATTTATTAAAAAGTATTCATTATATTCTGAAATTTTAAAAATTTTTGATTTATTATATAACTAACCGTTCCTTATCAGAAAATTAGAAAGACATTTTGCTTATTGGGATCTTACCATTAAATATATTTAAAAATTTAAAGTTAAGAAAATATTCCCAAAAAAAATTTATTTGGGAAACACCAAGTCGACATTTATTTCTATTGTTTCGTGATCAGTTTGATGATTGCATTGCTCTGGTTCTTTTTCATGAGGAGGGCATAACTAAGAGCACACCAAGCAATCATGTGGCCTTAAATTTTCTAATTTTTTTTAAAACAAACACCAAGTCGACCTTTACTTCATTTTTTTTCAATGATCAATATGATGATTTATGTTGCTATGGATCTTTTACATCGCCACCATGGAAAGCATATTTGCATTGTCTCTCGCCCTAATTCTTGTATTGACAATCTTATCTGTCCTCTTTAGCTCTTTTATTGTGGCCTTTTCTCCTATCAAACAACTTAGTCAATTATCTCTCTGATCAGCACAATAAGCAGTGAAGAGAACGGGGGCAAGCATGACACCTTTTTGATCATTCACGTGCCAAAGAGATGACAAAATAATTAACGTCAGCTATGGAGCCACCAAATAATTTAAGTACAATCTGGATTTAACCTTGATTCAATCTTTTTTTTTAAAGCTTTGAATACAACTTAATTTAAAAAATAACAAGTTGGTTTGGCTTGGGAAAAAATGAAAACACATGATTTTATTTTTCAAATTTGAAATGTTTAGTTTATCTAGGAAAATGGATAAATCCCATGATTTTATATGCACTTTACCCTTACTAGGGCTATTTCCACTCTCTATAGCTAATCCACCGCATTTGCTGTTCATCTTGCCAAAATTACCCCTATACCAAATTAATTACCTTTTAACTAATTTGGGTGGAACCCTTAGATCACTCTCTAAATTCTCATTTATTAATTTCTTAATCAGTAGACACAAAATTCCACCGAAAAAATCAATAGACACAAAACTATTTCCATCTTTTCTCTAAAATATCCACTCTTAAAATTATTTAAGAGAAAAAAGGACTCATACTAGAAGAATTTTACATCTTAGTGGGCCAACCTAGTTCAAGTTGGCTTAGTTGAGGCCCTATAGACTTTCAGATACTGGGCACACGCCGAAAAAAAAGAAAAAAAATGTTTCTAAACACTGTACACAATATAAGAAAAATGATAATGGGTACCCAAGAAATCTGGAATCTCGCTTCTTTAGTTTTCCATTACTTATTTCTATATATCGGTGCCAAAAAAATGAAAAGAATCAAATTTCCTATTCAAACAAAATGATTCTCGTGAGGGAAAAAAAGGTTACCTAACTTAATTAATAAAAATACGTTTAAAATTTTGAAGTTTATATTATTTGAATCTCTTTTGTTTTCATTGATGATTATTTTTATAGAAATACATGAAGTAGTAAATTCGTATTTTTTCAAATAATAGATTTATATAATTTTTCTCATATAGTAATGCTTTTCAATGTTTTCATAGTCAGATCATATTCTTTTAAGTTGTCAAGTATCAATTTAAATAATCTTCATGAAATTCTAATTCTAATAATTAGTTGACACAAATTGAAAAAAAGTATGGTTCATAATTAGTTCCTCCAATTTTTTTTTATCCAGCAAAAAAAAATTGGAGAATGATACAGTGGTATAACTTTGAATTCCCCAAAATATCCTTAGCAAAATATTCCAAATTAATAACTACCATTAGGTTAAGGATACTTGTAATTGTGCATAATTAACTGTCGTATTTTCTCCCCCACCACTTTCACATTCTCCCTTTCTTTCCCTATTTCTCTCTTTTCTCTAACTTGTCCAATGCTTTACATTGACCCACTCATTTTCTTTTTTCTTTTTTATTCAAAGTTTATCTATTAGATAATTTTGAAAAATATTAGTTTTGGTTTATTATGTTAGATCTTTTTTATTTTATTTTAAACTTAAACTGATATCATAAATTTAAATTTATGAACTGGTAGTTTTAGTCATATAAATACTAGGAGTATAGTGGGTACGTAAACATCTCATAGTATTTATACATCACAATATATAGGCAAGACCTGGTGTACTATGTTGATTAATTTTTATGTGGTTTGATAGTCCATAATATCTTTGACTATATTGGAGGAAAGTAAAAGAAAATATTAAATGGAGAGATAGCATCATCAAGTTCTTCAAATTTAGAAAAGAGTCGGGTATGGTTTTGGTTCCTGAAAAATACTAGTGCTAAGGTTTTAGTCCCTCAAAATTTTTGCCACGGTTTTAGTTTCTCAATCACCATTCTGTCAGATGTTTTAGTCATTCCGTCTTCTTGCGTGTGCCATCCGTGACGGAAATCTCACGTGGCGGCTGAGCTGGACCTAACTTCGTTAACCACCCCTTAAATTGCGAAAACGGCGTTGTTGTCTTCCTCGTTACCTGCTCGCCTAAACGACGTCGTTCTCCTCCTCCTCCTCCCCCCCCTCCGAACCCATTTTTTCCGAGTGCGAGACAGTAGCAGCTAGAGTAAGAACTAAAGTGTCAAATTTGCCAGAATCCTCAGCATGGGTTGAAGAGGTACTGGTCCTGGCAGCAGCAGCCAAATCTTCAAGGGCAAGTGGTGGTGAACTCATATCCTTCTCCTACTCCTTCTCCTCGAGTTCACGAGATTCAGCTTGTGTATCCACACTGGGAGGCAATTCTCTGATGCTGAAACCATCTCCCGAAGCATAATGAAAATCGCTGAAGCTATCATTTTCTCTACCCTCATGTTCATCTTGCAATAGCAATCTGTCATCGCGAACACCAAGTCTTTCATCCAGAATCCTCGCAGAATCTAAAGAAATCTCATTCGAATAATAAGAAGAAGCAGACGAGGAAGAGAAGCGGAGCTGATCAGAGGCATCAGAAGAAGGATGCCCAAGTAGAGCCCTCATCGACCTAATGGCGGCAACATGAGGGGTCGGGACAGTGCGAGAAGCCGCCGCAGCGGTTGCTCTTCTTCTTCTGAGACTCAACTTACAGGAAAACGACGTCGTTTAGGGCGAGCAGGCAACGAGGAAGACAACGATGCCGTTTTTGGCAATTTAAGGGGTGGTTAACGGAGTTAGGTCCAGCTCAGTCGCCACGTGAGATTTCCGTCACGGTTGGCACGCCCAAGAAGACGGCAGGACTAAAACATCTGACGAAATGGTGATTGAGGGACTAAAACCGTGGCAAAAATTTTTGAGAGAGCAAACCCTTAGCACTGGTATCTTTCAGGGACCAAAATCATACCTGACTCCTTAGAAAACACTTCACTTCTTTAATCATCCCCTCAATTACATGTGTCCCAAATCCATCGTCCTCTCTCTCTCTCATCTCTCGTATCTCTCTCAGAATCTCGTCTCTCTCGTCATCTCTCTCTGAAACCATCACAATCTGCTGAGCCTCTATTCCGTCTCATGGCTGTCGATCTCGGTAGTCAGTCTCCTCAGCTCTGAGCATCTCTCATGTCTCAGATCTCGCCTTCTCACGAGTCTCGATCTCAGTCTCTCTCATCTCTCATCTCATCTCATCTCTCTCTCTCTATCTCTCTCTCTGATCTCTCTCTCTCTCTCTCTCTCTTCCTATCTCTCTTCTCTCTCTCTCTCTCTCTTCTCTCTCTCTCTCTCTCTCTCTGATACGTCATCTTTCAGCCTCATTTAGAGAAGATCCTGTTTCATCCAATTATTTAACTTTTATTCATTAATAGTTACAATCGAATAGTAAAAGAAAATGATTGTGAAAATAAATTAATTACACTGCAGACCTTCCTCTCATTTACTTTTCTTTACATTTTTGAGTTTTTACCCCAAAAATTCTCAAAATCAGATAAAAGTAAAAATTCATAAGTGAATTTGGTGAATTTTTAACCCCCATTTTTTTGTTGAGAAAAAGGGTGCAGTGTAGTGGTATAACGCCTTTATCTGGTAATTCAGAAATTTCATATTTAATTTATGTTGTCCAACTAGTCGTGCCCTCCTTTTATAAGTATTTTACATTCTAATAATACGCTCATATGTCTCCCTTATAATCAGAAAAAAGAATAATACTTTATGCTATTTACAATCTTTCATGTAGGCACGAGTTATTTTCAACTAGACAATTATACTGTCATTATTATTTCTTATTAATGTAATAATAATGTTCGAATGGATATTTAAGCAAGAATCTTAGGAAGGGAAGGGAAGGGAAGGGAAGACACAGTTGTCCTTGCTCACCTCGCTGCTGGATAGGTGACGAGGTTGCTCCATCCGTGGACGTCGGACCCATGGAGTCCTCCATGGCTGTTCGATGGGGAAGAGATGTTTAATCCGATGGCCATGCACAAGCCCCCCCGGAACTAGGCAATTAGAACATAGGGAGTGAGAATGGTCAAAAGATAAACTTAATGGGAATGAAATAGTAAAAGGCAGCAATGTTGGACAAATGGAAAGCAACCTTCTTCTACCGCATAATAGATACGATAGACTTTAGAGGAAAGAAAACTTGGGAGTCTTTCCATTTCTAATTTCCACTGCAAGGGGAAGGAAGCCTCGAAGTGGGGGAATACCACTTCTTTTTTCTTTATCCCATCCTGATGACTTCTTTCTTCTTTTCATTGCTTGATGTGTAATTTTTCTAGAAGATGTTGTCGTCACGGCCCCCGTTAGATACGGGAGTTGCGTGGAATTAGACGTCTTCCTAAGATTCTTGCTTAAAATCTAGCACGAGTATGCTTAACGAGAAAATTTCATCATGGGTCAGTAAGCATTACCTCCAAGACGAGACCATGCGAGATATTTGGGTCTTCCCCTTCCTCTTCTTCTTCCTTCTCTCTTTCCTGATCATCTCACGCCATCTTGCATCTTCTGCTGCTGTTGTTCTCACCACATCATCCCACATATTCTAAGCCATATCAATGAATGCGATGCTCTGCTGCAGTTCAGCAGTTCATTCACTGTCACAGGAGATGCCTCATATGAGTACTGCGACGACTATGGGCCCATTACGACTTCATATCCAAAGACAGCCTCGTGGAAGAGTGGCTCTGATTGCTGCTCGTGGGCTGGAGTCACTTGCCACCCAGTGGCACATAGAGTGATTGGGCTCGATCTCAGTTGCAGTCAGCTCAAAGGTACCCTCCATTCCAACAGCACCCTCTTTTTGCTCCCCAGTCTTCGGCGGCTCAACCTCGCTGGTAACGATTTCTATGGCTCACAAGGAATTTTACCAAGGTTCGGTATCTTTACCAGAATGGCTCATCTGAATCTCTCTCATTCTTACTTCTCCGGGCCCATTCCACTAGAAATTTCTCACCTCTCCCGCCTAATTACACTCGATCTCTCGGGCATCTTTGACCTAACCAAAGAATTAGATAACCGTAGTTTCAGATGGTTCACACATAATCTCACACAGTTGAGAGAACTTAATCTTGATGGTATCGACATGTCTAGAGTTTCTCCTATGTCTCTAGCGAACTTCTCTTCTTCCGGTTTGACATCTTTGAGCCTTTCTGGCTGCAATCTGAGAGGGATAGTTCCGATTGACATCTTCCATCTCCCAAACCTCCGCAGTCTCTCTCTTTCTGATAATTATTATCTCACGGGCACTCTACCCCAGACAAAAAACTGGACTAGTCCGCTCGTCTCCTTAAACCTATCATCGACAGAGTTCAGTGGGTCAATTCCTGCTTCAGTGGGGAATCTGACATCCATGACCATTTTGGACCTCCGTTTTGCCCAATTTACCGGTTCGATCCCACTGACATTTGGAAACCTTGTCCACCTCACCCACTTGGACCTCGGGTATAACATGATCAGTGGAGGGATTCCTGAATGGTTTTGGAGAGTAGGGAGGGACACATTGACATACTTGGACTTCGCATACAACAATTTTAATGGTCCTCTACCTGACCTTCCTCCTTCGATGGTGAACTTCTATGCCTCAAGCAACAATTTCTCTGGAGAGATCCCATCTTCAATCTGCCGAGCCAAATCACTAAATCATCTTGATCTCTCAATCAACAAACTCAGTGGCACCATTCCGAGATGTTTAGGTGATTTAAAAAGTCTCTCGTCGTTCGATGCCTCAAGCAACAATTTCTCTGGAGAGATCCCATCTTCAATCTGCCAAGCCAGTTCGCTAGAAGAACTTGTACTCTCAAACAACAGATTCAACGGCACCATTCCGAGATGTTTGGGTGATTTAAAAAGTCTCTTGTTGTTCGATGCCTCAAGCAACAATTTCTCTGGAGCGATCCCCTCCTCAATTTGCCAAGCCAAATCACTAGAAGAACTTGTACTCTCAAACAACAGACTCAGCGGCACCATTCCGGGATGTTTGGGTAATTTAAATAGCCTCTATGCCTCAAATAACAGTTTGACTGGAGAGATCCCATCTTCAGTCTGCCAGATGGGAAATTTAAGCCGCCTCTTCCAATTGGATTTGAGCTACAATCTATTACAAGGTCCATTGCCACAATCTCTAGCAAACTGTACAAGCTTGCAGAGTTTAAATGTCAGTCACAATGCAATAATTGATACATTCCCGCGCTGGCTAAATGCTTTCTACGGGTTGGAGACTCTAGATTTACAGTCCAACAGGTTTCATAGAGCCATTGAAATTCCCCTCCCTCCGCAAATTTCATACTTGAGCCTATCCAACAATGAGCTTTCTGGACAGTTGCCAATAAATTTCCTCTTGAATTCAACTGTTTATTTTATTGACTTAGCCAATAATAGTTTTAAAGGACCTCTCCCGATTCCATCACCATCCATTCGTTACTATTCCATTTCAAAAAATGAGTTCAATGGAGACATTCCTTATCAGCTCTGCAGCGCCACTCAGCTAGAGATTATCAACCTGTCCAATAACTGCTTGACTGGCACCATTCCTCACTGTTTGATGAACTTTATTGACTCCCTATCTGTATTGGATCTACAAGGAAATCAATTTGTAGGTCAGATACCAGAGATAATTTCCCCAGGAAACAATTGGGTCAGGAAAATCCGCTTAGGTCAAAATCAACTCGGAGGGATGTTGCCACGATCTTTGACAAGTTGCAAGAATTTGGAAGTTTTGGATCTCGGTGAAAATGAGTTAGAGGGCCACTTCCCTTACTATTTGGATACCCTTCCTTATCTGCAAGTTCTTATCCTGAGGTCCAACATGTTTCGTGGTCCTGTGGATAGTTCCAAGAGAACTAGTCATCCCTTCCCAAAGTTACGCATTTTGGACCTCTCTGACAACAGCTTCTCCGGTCGACTGCCAGCTGAGTACATTGCCAACTTAATAGCTATGAAGAATGAAGAGAAATGTGGTTTACATTATATGGGTCAGGACTACTATGAAGATACGATCTCAGTGGTCATGAAAGGGACGGAGTTGGTGCTGGTGAAAATTATGACCGTGTTCACAACCATCGACCTGTCAAGGAACTTCTTCGAAGGAGAGATCCCAGAAGCAATCAGAGATCTGAAGGCACTCAAGGGACTCAACATTTCTCATAACAATCTGGCTGGCAGGATCCCTCCTTCTGTGGGGAATCTTACTAATCTTGAGTGGCTGGACCTATCCTCGAACAAGCTCAATGGGGAGATCCCCAGAGGATTGGCGAATCTTACGTACCTCACCACCTTGAATCTCTCGTATAACCAGCTCGTGGGACCGATTCCTCATGGCCCGCAAATGGATACATTCAACCACTCCTTCGACGGGAATCCTGGCTTGTGCGGTCCTCCATTGTCAAATCCATGTGACACTTTGGAGCAGTCACCACCGCATTCAACTTCCCCTGAAGAAGAAGAAGGGCAATGGATTGAATGGAGGGCAGTGGCAATGGGCTGCGGATGCGGACTCATCCTCGGGATATCCGTAGGATATACTATGCTGGAAACCGGGAGACCAAGATGGTTGGTGAGAATGGCTGAGAGGAAAAGGCATAGGAAAACAAACAGGCTGAACAGAAATGCGGCTCCGAGAAATCTTCTCAGGTACCTTTCATGGCAGATTTCCCATTTATATATAAATGGCCATAAAAATGCACGATTTCTGTTCAAGTTAATTTTCTAACTGTAAAAGACAAAATAATCAGGAGGAGCACCATAGGCCAATGAGATGGGAGACCAGGCAAAAAATGGTACGTGGAGGCTCCATCGAGAGGAGTGGCAATTTATCGGTGTGAAGAAGAAAGCTAAACAACTCTATTCCATAAGCATTTTTACTTTTGTTCTTATTTTGGGTTTGAAGTGGAATGGCAATACCAATGTGCCTTCTCAGCTGAATCTTAATCATAATATGGAATATCCTTTTTGTCTCGATAAATATATTGAAGAATCTAATCGAAATTAAAGCCATCTAATCCGAGTCTTTCGAGTTATTAAACAAAGTGGGACACACTTATCACCAATCATTTTTCTGTTCAAGGCAGAGATGAATCTGCGGAACTAAATCTACGAAACTGAAGGATCCTTAATATATCAACAGAACAAAGACTCCGACATTTCTGCCCATGTTATTTATGGCCGAAATCGTTGCTTCCTGACCACTGAAAAAGAATTGAGGCCACTAATAAACAGCTCGACAAATTGACACCAATGACTACAAGTTCGGTGCCACATCGTCCTATGAATTCCATAAGTCATAAATTTGTTCACAGTATCTATCTGCACTTCAGCATCACCACAAGCTCCTACCCTGCCCTGCCTCTGTTACTGCATTCTTCTGCACCATCATTAAACTCGAGAGGTCACATGACAGAAGAATTTCTCGCATTCCACAGATAAGTCTGAATTTTCTGGATCAAAATGATCTGTAATTCATGCAAAAACCTCTTTATACAATGCTATGTTCAACAAGGATAAAAATAAAGAAAGATTATTTATGGTTGATCAATCTCAGTTTTAGAAAGGACGTACAACGATATCCAAAAAGTTTCTTTTCTTTTTCCAGCTAAGTATACAGCGGTATGTTCGTAAGGATATAGAGAATTTTATTAGCAGTCAGTCGATTCCACCTTACCTCTAAGAAAAGCTAATTTGACTCCATGGTAATCCATCTCTACAAGTCTACGGTCAGAGTTCGTTCGAATACCGAACATTCATTCTTTCATAATCACTTGAGATGCCTTTGAAGAGTACTGCATCTATTGAGAACCCACCATTTCTTATCTGAAAACGTCCTCATGAATTAAATATGCACCACTGTGTTACACCCTCTTTTTACTTTTTATTCAATTTTTAATGAATAAAAAACAAAAGAGAGAAGCCTTTTTACTTATTTATTTTGTCCTTCTTCGGCAACTTAAAAATAATTCCCCCTTTTTATTTTACTTCCTCTTAACTCTTGATTTTATTTTAGTAATTCAAGTTGTAGACTCTTAAAATGTTTGGGACAGGGCGGATAGGACAAAAAATTAAAATTTTAGTAAACCAACAATTTGATCCTTCCTTCTTAAAGGAGACGAGTTAGATGAACAGGCCAGCAATGGCATCTACCTGCAATGGAATGTCTTTCTCAAAGCTATTCAAATGGAACAATTTATCATATCATATGCACCAGCATGGATCATGACTGACCTTATACAGATCAAACACAGGCCAAAGCAACTCTTTGAAACCTTAAACAAGCATACAAGTGCATTTACATATCAGCTCTTGCATTTCTGAATCGTGACTAAGAACACTCAACTTTCAATTAACCAAATCATTACAAATATAAGTCAAACACAACCATATATGTACCCACTTCATCTCAGCAACACGATTGTCTTTGCCAAGCAATCCATTTCCAAACACAACTCAACCCTCAAAGATCAAACTTTCACTCAAATAGACACGTCAATTGAGACTATCAAGTATAACCCACACCTCATCTGATTTCTTTTAGCTCGAAGTAAATTAACGAAACTCAACCTTCGCATATATTTATCTTTCACCCAAACAATCGCATCAATAGAGATCATCAAGTATAAATTCAGCATGTAAACTCAATCCTTTGTCAAAAACTCAAATTTGATGATATAATATAATACTTTTCCGTTGCTGGTGCATTAATAAACAAAATAATAATAATAATAATAATAATAATAAATAACAAAAGAAGAGAATAGAAAGAAATTTATATAGAAGACAGTAAGTCAAATGATGGCAAGGGGTCCGCGTGGCTCCAAAAATTTTCCCTTGACTTGAGCCCATCCTTCTGACCGCCATGTTATTCATTCCATTTATTTATTTCTTTTTTCTTTTTTTGTTTTATTTGCTGGGGGGATGAAGAAGGAATAGAGGGCGAGGGAGGGAGGGAGGGAGGGAGGGAGGGAGAACAATTCGAGAAGAAAACAACAAGAGAGGGGGAAAGCCAGCACGTGTGATGGAGTTTGGTGTGAGGTCAGTCATGATACATGCTGGTGCATATGATATGATAAATTGTTCCATTTGAATAGCTTTAAGAAAGACATTCCATTGCAAGTAGATGCAAGTTGTGACTGATGCGTCCACACAAAAACACACACACATATATATATACACACACGTGTCTAAATACGCCTCCTATGAGAGGTGAATTCTCCGGAAGGGATGAATGAAGTGCCCCCCATGGAAGAAATATATAAAGTGTGCCTCGGAAGGAATGATTGAATCACTGGTCAGTTGATGATTGCTTCCCATCTGTGTATATCGATGGGATTGAATGGTACTAGTGATTGTTTATGAATCTGAATTGCTATAATTGATATTGCTTTTGAATTAATATTGTGAAGGTTATGAAATGAAAATTTATTGATCTTACTTCTGTTTCATGGTTTATTGAGTGTGATTGTAGTATATTTTATGTCACTTGCTTGGTCTTGATATTAGTGCTTCGATTAGAGCATTAAGTTCAACCCTTAATTTTAAACATTTCAGATCAATAAAAAGTTCGAGAATTTGATATCGAGTTTTGTGGATAACTTTTATAAAGGAGGTTGTGGGGTCCATATGCATAGTGAATTTGGGTTTGTGCTTTATTTGTCTGACAACAACAATTTATGTAGTTAATATTATGAATATATGTAAAGTATAGTTGCTCTGATTAAGGATATTGTGTAAAGTATTTTCCTTTTAATATAAGATTTGAATAAAATAATCTATTATATCCAAAAGGTTTTGCACGCTTTCACAAATTTTAATTGATTGTCCATATCCGAGATTAAGTTAAGGCTCGATGTCGAGTGGTGACAATCCAAGTAAATCGAATCAAGACCAGGTGGCATATTCACTATATCAGAAAAAGCACAAGATAAAATTCACAATGAGTTGACTTGGAATATACTACGTAGGGAACCGAAACGGAAAGGTATTCATAATGCTAGTACGGTCGGAGGTGCAGATGTGTACCCTCTAGTTCATCCACAAGGCGGGGAAGCAGGGAAGAGAGAGAACAGATCAAAATCAAAAGGAAAAGCTCCCGATCCGGATGAGGTAGTGGAAACAGTCACATCCAAATGCGTAAGGAAAGCTTGATAACAAAGGAAAATGAGTTCGAGCTCAGGAAGGAAGCAATTGCGGTGAACAAAAGGTTGGAGCAACAAAAGGAAAAGGAATGGACCCTGCAAATCCTTCAAACAAACACAATTGGATATTCACTGAAAATGCTTGTCGTTCATGAGAAGATGCTCGCAACAGTTCTAACAAAGTACTTGTAATTTCATGTTTCAACTTTCGCAATGCACTAGTAATTTTATGTTTCAACTTTATCTATGAACTTGTAATTTATGTTTCTAATCTTAACGTAATGAAATTTAAATTTCGGCATATCATGTCTTATGAAAGATTAATTAATTAATCTAAATTTTAAAAACTAGATGTTAGAAAATAGCCGTTACCAAATAGCTGTTGAAAACTAGCCTTTGAAAAATAGCCATTTCAATCCATCCTCTTTATAAAATGCTTTCAATCTCATATGCACTCGATTATATCCTCTCATATGCACTAATTCACATCCTCTCAAAACACTTGTCCATCATACATCCTCTAAACATGGTCGAAAACCAGGATCAACTAAACTTCTTCTCAGAGTAGAGAGACTCTTGATGATCAATAACCCAAAGTAGAGACAGAGAGAGAGAGTGAGTGAATAAAAACAGGCGAGATTATGACGGTCAAATAACAATTTGACTGGCGAGATCCCATCTTCAGTCTGCCAAATGGGAAACTTAAGCCTCCTCTCCACCTTGGCCTCCTCTCCATGGATTTGAGCTACAATCTGTTACAAGGTCCAGTGGCACAATCTCTAGCAAACTATACGAGTTTGGAGAGTTTACGTGTCAATCACAATGCAATATCTGATACACTCCCGCTCTGGCTAAATGTTGTCTATTGGTTGCATACTATAGATTTATAGTCTAACGGGTTTCATGAAGCCATTGAAATTCCCCTCCCTCCGCAAATTTCATACTTGAGTCTCTCCAACAATGAGTTTTTTGAACGGTTTCCAATAAATTTCCCTCTGAATTCAACTTTTTTTTTTTTTTACTTGGCCAATAACAGTTTTGAAGGACCTCTTCCGGTTCCATCACCATCCATTCGTTACTATTCTGTTTCAAAAAGAGAGTTCAGTGGAGACATTCCTTATTAGTTCTGCAACGCCACTGAGCTAGAGATCATCAACCTGTCCAATAACAGCTTGACCGGCACCATTCATCATTGTTTGATGAACTTTAGTGCCTCCCCATATGTATTGGATCTACAATCAAATCAATTTGTTGGTCAGATTTCAGAGATAATTTTCTCTGGAAACAACTTGGTCAGGACAATCCGCTTAGGTCAAAATCGACTCGGAGGGACATTGCCACGATCTTTGACACGTTGCAAGAATTTGAAAGTTTTGGATCTTGGCAAAAATGAGTTAGGCGGCCACTTCCCTTACTTGTTGGATACCCTCCCACATCTGCAAGTTCTTATCCTGAGATCCAATAGGTTCCATGGTCCGGTGGATAGTTCCAAGAGAACTACTCATCCCTTCCCAAAGTTACGTATTTTGGACCTCTCTGACAACAACTTTTCCGGTCATCTGCCAGCTGAGTACATCGCCAACTTAATAGCCATGAAGATTGACTGGGGGCTAGCCCGACCGGGGCCTTCTGCATTGCCCATGGCCACAAGGTGCAATACATACAATGACTGGACTATGGTGGAGTATCCTCCGATATGCCTCGACCAGGACAACCGCGTTTATGATATTCTTTGGTGTGATTCACGGAATTTCATGATATCTAAATCCACGAACATTGGACAGTTCAACTCGGTAACTGGGGAATTTAATCCACTGGTTATCTTCAGAGAATCTTCAGCCTTGTTGGCCTTTTTTTCACAAGGCTCTGTATATAAACTGGAACAACGAGGTATTCTCAAGCGGTACATCTAAAGACACTGGAAAGTCTGCCGGAATAGGAGTTTGGGACCCAATAACGGGCATGCTTAAACGTGCTATTTATTCGGAGCTCGAAGTCCTAAGAAAGCTGCAATGGTTATGCTGGTTGAACTGCTTGTTCGGAGTCCTCATCGACAAATTAGGGTACATAAGGTTTTGTACTCTAGATCCTAGGGAGAAGAAATTTACTTTCCAATGCGATACTTTGAAAGACAGCAGGTCGCATCTAACTGGCTCGTAGATGCGGCAGCTAATGAGACCAGTAACAATGTTTGCTTGATGGATATGTACATGAATGTGTCCATAGTGGATTACCGGAAGGCTCTGGCCTCAGGATGGCATGTTGATTGGAAGTTGAAGAATTCGGTTGGCCCGAGAAACAATAATACCCCTGAATCGATCCATTGTCATGAGGGGCAACTGTACGCACGCACGAGGAGCAACGGTTGCGTACTCTCTGGTTCCGACTGGGTCCTTACATCAAAGATTGAGGCAAGTGGTGATCTGATATGTGATGTTTCGATTGGTGGAGATCGCCTTTTTGCCTTGCATTATGATCCGGACTTTGTTGAGGTATGGGGGACTCCTCGCCGGTGATATATATATATATATATATAGAGAGAGAGAGAAGAGAGAGAGAGAGAGACTGAACAATTTGAGTGATTACTTCGATTAGAATTTAGAGCTTAATTTCTCTCTCGTGTGCAATGGTGTCTATTGATTTTATTTCCGAATAATCATGTAGGGGCATTTTATTGAGTGATGATTACGTCCTGTTTAGAATTTGAAGCTCTCTCTCTGGTGTGCAAGCGATCGGAGTTGAACATGGCCCATACTTCGATTTCCTCCTGCATCCACCGGCAGGGCGTCCATTGAATTAGGTCGATAATGTCAACACCTATGTTTTCTGCGATTTTATTTCCTGTTTATTGAATTAGGTTGATAATGTCAACAACTACGTTTTCTGCAATTTTTTTTTTCGCGAACATTACGTGAGAAATGCTTTGCAAAGAAAGAGTCTGATATATATACAGTTTTGATCATAAGCGTTTCACATAAAGCCCATTTTGCATAAATTTCTCTATGCTTATATATATATCTCTGAGTTCTCTAAACCGACTAAAATCGTATATATTTGTTTTCGATTAAAATTACACGCGATTAATCTATTCAAATAGAGGGATTCAGAGAGATAAACAACGCTGTGCTGGAATCTCCCCTCTCCAAATCCTTTCGTTCATAATTTCAAACAGAATGAAATGAATAAGTGTGTGTGCTAAGTCCCGAAGTGTTTCACTTGCCAATTGCAGCTAAGAATGGCTTTCGTTCCATCCCCTGAGGAAATCAGAGTCTCCGCTTGAATTTGAGAGAGAGAGAGAGCATGCCATGCCAGTGCACATAACCTGTGGGAGGGATTAACAATCCTTGCCGGGAAAGTGGGGGAAACTACCGCACCCAAATTACGTATTACACACGCACACGGTTGGAAGAGTCGCTCTAGATGATGAACGCAATTACTAGCTAAAAGGGTAAAATAGAAAATACGAAAGTGAGAAAAAATCTTTCACCTCCGACCTTTGTATATGTTACTATTAGTATTAGTATCTATATATAATATATAATTATCGAAGCAATCACCATGCTTTGTCATTTGGACAAAATCTACAAATGGAGGCTTCACGTTAAACTACTCTTAGGATTCAACATTTAATGCATTTCCACACTTATTATTATTATTAAAAATGAGGCCATTATCACATGTGATAATAACGGAAAAATGAGACAATTATTACTGTTAATGAAAGGATATAGGCCCATTGTCTCGTGGGATAATTGCTGCGACCCAAACAAAAAAATCTCTCGAGCATACAATGTAATAATAATAATAAGTGGCCATATGGGATAATTGTTCACAAAAGAAAATTTTCTCTCGAGCATACGATGTAATAATAATAATAAGTGGCCGAATGCGATAATTGTTAGGATGAAAATAATTTTATTATCATCATCATCATCATTATCATCTCTCGAGTATGCAAATGAATTGGTCACATGGGACAATTGCTGGTACAAAAATAATTATTAAAGAGAATTAATATTTTTCTGTTTAGATATTCCTCTCTCTCGAGATATAATGTAATTGACCATGATGATAAATAAATAAATATATATATACATATATATATGAAAAGAAGATTTTAAAATTAAGATGTTACAAAATAAGAAGAAGGAGAATTTTCCAAAAATTTAGATTGAAATCCAATTATTGGAAGTAGCTTTAGTTTTAGGTAAAATTTTGAAAAAATTGTTCTAAAATTTAATACTAACTTCTGAATCTAGATATGGAGTATTATTATTAATTTATAACTTGAATAAAAAAATAATAAACAAAATTAGAATTAACAAGTATATAATGAGTTATAAATCGAGAAACTTCTTGAGAATGTTTAAGACAAAATCCACGCAACGTGCAGGCTTATAGGCTAAGTATTAGTATAAGTACGTGTACTGAACTCAATACGCACACAGCCATTATTAGATATATTGTCTCAAAAGTCAAAACTGTTATTAAAGCTTAGTTACTCAATGAGCTATGATAGTTTACGTCCGCGCGCGCGCACACATATATATATATATAAGAGCCACACAATGGTATGCTCTCTTGTGTGTGTATTATGGTAATACGATAATCAATCAATATATACATATAATATAGTATAAGCCGAGGCACGCTTATGCAAGAACTTGATTGGGTTGGGTGTCCATGTATTTGTCCCTTTCTAGAGTTATGCCATGTAAATACAATATGGTGGTTGCCACTTGAAGCACTTGTTCGGACAATTGTGCGGGACCTAACCGACCGTTAAGCATTATGTCCATCAGCGTGTAAGGCTTACAAAGGATCGCACTTGACTCGTTGAATCACGAATAATGCGCGAGTTGACTTTTACATTTTATAATATACATCCGTGAATATTTTCATTGCCAATAACAATCATATAGTTCAATTCAATTTTCTCGAATAAATGTCGAATTAAATTCATGAAGTATTTTATCTCAAAAAATTGCTGAGTATAAGGAAACTTCATGGTTTGTCGAGATAGAATACTAGGATAAGGATAATGGGAATATTCTATACCATGGCGCCAACGTCAACGTTGATTGGATCCAAATATATCCTTCTTGAGATGCAAATCAGTGGTGGGGACTTAGGAAGCGAAATATCTATAAGCCAACATTGAACGCCCCTAATCAAAACTTCGGTGAAAATGTCTTGGATGACATCTACTATGTACTAATTATTAATCATAAGTGATTAGGATAAAGGTTACGTGCACTCTTTGATAATTAAAGGTATACTGCTTACGCATATCAAAGCTCGATAGGATAACAAAGAGATATCATTAAGATATCTCAGTGTAACAAATAATTTATGTGCTAATATTAAGCAAATAAAATATTATATTAGTTTTTTTTTGGTTATCTGCTACTATCCTATTTATTTATCCCCAAACATTATAATAAATCACCGATTGAAACTCAGAGAAAAGGTCCATTTTGATCAGAAATTCCATGTTAAGAAGTAACTTAATTTGGCCAAATACAGCCGCAGACGAGATAAATTATAATCCGAAAGATTCTGTAAATATTTAAAATTCGATTTGTGTAAATGATTAAACGGTACGTAGCTTCCTTTTTACGGAGATAGTTGTAGGTGTCCCAAACGGCAAAAAAAACAAAGAAAAGAAAAGAATCTTAAATAATTTTTACCATACAGAAACACAACGTATAGATTGTTGGACCCATAATCGGAAACAACTAGGTGATGACTCAAAGACTAATCGGAAACAACTAGGTGATGACCCATAGGAAATTAGTCTAACGTAAATAGTACGTATATCCAGTTAATTGGTATCAACTAGGTGATGACTCAAAGACTAGTTAATTTTCCCGTCTCAAGTTGTAGTGAATGAATATATTTTTAGACGTGAGGGGAGAAGACGATCGACTGAATGAATGAACAAATGTTAAATACAGTAGAGATGAATGAACTAATAAGTAATGGATAGAACTACATATATCAGAGATGATATAATATGGACTTATGGTGATGGATGGTAATGGAGTCAACCCACCCGAGTCGTCTTGATTAAACTCTCTGTCAAATTAGCGTGTCTTAGGGATAAGAAAGAATCGACAGGCGAGAAATTTTTCTTAGCCTTTTTTACTCTCTTTTTTCCCTACGGAGGTCTATTTACATTTGAAGTGTAAATTAAGGCAATTAGGTAATGGATTTCTTCTAATTACAAGTGACATATATCACATGATTTGATTATTTTTTCAAATCTATCTCACGGTTTAAAAACTTTTAAAGTAGATTTATTTATAAAAACTAGAAAATTTGACAAAATTTTGGACAGAAGGCGCGCATTTGTTTGAAATTTTAGAATAAAATTTGAAATATAAAAGAATTATGAAATGTAAAATATTTAGTTGACCAGAATCTTACAATATTATATTCAAAACAATTAAAGTTTCTTCACATATTCTATAGATTATCGTATTTTATTAATTATATTTTTTGCAAAAATAAAATCTCGAGTAAAATTTGAAAAAATTTCAACTAGACAATTATACTTTCATTATTATTTCTTATTAATGTAATAATAATGTTCGGATGAATATTTAAGGGACGCACGGAGGTGCTTCATTCCATCCCACCGCAACGCAACTTAACAAACAAATTTCATCATCAGTCAGTAAGTATTACCAACAAGACGAGACCATGCGAGAGATTTGGGTCTTCCCCTTCCTTTTCCTCTTCCTCCTCTCTTCTGCTGCCGCTGTTCTCACCACATCATCCCAACATTATCTAAGCCATATCAATGAATGCGATGCTCTACTTCAGTTCAGCAGTTCATTCACGGTCACAAGTGATGCCTCCAAAGTGGCCTGCGACCAATTCTCCAAGACTTCATATCCAAAGACAGCCTCGTGGAAGAATGGCACTGATTGCTGCTCGTGGCCTGGGGTCACTTGCCACCCAGCAGCAGCAAATAGAGTGATCGGGCTCGACCTCAGTTGCAGTCAGCTCAGTGGTACCATCCATTCCAACAGCACCCTCTTTTTGCTCCCCAATCTTCAGCGGCTCAATCTCTTTGGTAACAATTTCTTCGACTTACAAGGAATTTCACCTAGGTTCGGTATCTTTACCAGAATGGCTCATCTGAATCTCTCTCATTCTAACTTCTTCGGGCCCATTCCTCTAGAAATTTCTCACCTCTCCCGCCTAATTACACTTGATCTCTCGGGCATCCGTGGTAACCCAACCATGGAATTAGATGACCATAGTTTCAGATGGCTTACACATAATTTCACACAGTTGAGAGAACTTACTCTTGATAGTACCGACATGTCTGAAGTTTCTCCTATGTCCCTAGCGAACTTCTCTTCTTCCGGTCTGACATCTTTGAGTCTTAAAAGCTGCGGTCTAAGTGGGATAGTTCCGATTGACATCTTTCGTCTCCCAACCCTCCGCAGTCTCTCTCTTTCTGATAATTATTATCTCACGGGCACTCTACCCCAGACAAAAAACTGGACTAGTCCGCTCGTCTCCTTAAACCTATCATCGACAGAGTTCAGTGGGTCAATTCCTGCTTCAGTGGGGAATCTGACATCCATGACCATTTTGGACCTCGTAGGGGCCCAATTTACCGGTTCGATCCCACTGACACTTGGAAACCTCGTCCACCTCACCCACTTGAACCTCGGGTCTAACAATTTCAGTGGCACCATGGACTTTGAAATGTTTGCGAGGCTCAAAAATCTCCAGTACCTTTCCCTCACAGAAAACAATTACCTGAATGTGTCGCTGCAAAGTGATGGCAACTGTTCCTTCCCTGTGCTCCGATATCTGGATCTATCAAATTGCAGCTTGACCAAATTCCCATACTTCTTGAGTTCTTCCGCTGAGCTGGAATCCTTGGACCTCTCCAACAACATGATCAGTGAAAGGATTCCTGAATGGTTTTGGAGAGTAGGGAGGGGCACATTGACATACTTGGACCTCTCAAGCAACAATTTTGATGGTCCTCTACCTGATCCTCCTTCTTCGACGGTGTTCTTCTATGCCTTCAACAACAATTTCTCTGGAGAAATACCATCTTCAATCTGCCAAGCCAGTTCACTAGAAGACCTCGTTCTCTCAAATAACAGACTCAGTGGCACCATTCCGAGATGTTTGGGTGATTTAAAAAGACTCTCGTTGATTTTTGCCTCAAATAACAGATTGACTGGCGAGATCCCATCTTCAATCTGCCGAGCCAGTTCAATTTCCGGCCTCGTTCTCTCAAACAACACACTTAGTGGTACCATTCCAAGTTGTTTAGGTGATTTAAAAAGCCTCTCAATTCTCGATGCCTCAAATAACAGTTTGACTGGAGAGATTCCATCTTTAGTCTGTCAGATGGGAAATTTAAGCAATCTCTTCTACTTGGGTTTGAGCCACAATCTGTTACAAGGTCCGCTGGCACAATCTCTCGCAAACTGTACAAGCTTGCAAATTTTAATTGTCAGTCACAATGCAATATCTGATACATTCCCGCGCTGGCTAAATTCTCTCTACTGGTTGTATGCTGTAGATTTACGGTCCAACAGGTTTCATGGAGCCATTGAAATTCCCCTTCCCTCACAAATTTCATACTTGAGCCTCTCCAACAATGAGTTTTCTGGACAGTTGCCAATAAATTTCCTTCTGAATTCAACTGCTTCTATTATTTACTTAGCCAATAACAGTTTTGAAGGACCTCTCCCGATTCCATCACCATCCATTGGTTGCTTTTCCGTTGCAAACAATGGGTTCAGTGGAGACATTCCTTATCAGCTCTGTAACGCCACTAAGCGAGAGATCATCAACCTGTCCAATAACAGCTTGACCGGCACCATTCCTCACTGTTTGATGAACTTTAGTGCCTCCCTAGATGTATTGGATCTACAAGCAAATCAATTTGTTGGTCATATGCCAGAGATAATTTTCTCTGGAAAGAACTCGGTCAGGGCAATCCGCTTAGGTCAAAATCGGCTCGGAGGGACGTTGCCACGATCTTTGACAGGTTGCAAGAATTTGCAAGTTTTGGATCTCGGCGAAAATGAGTTAGAGGGCCACTTCCCTTACTGGTTGGATATCCTTCCACATCTGCAAGTTCTTATCCTGAGATCCAACTGGTTCTGTGGTCTGGTGGATAGTTCCAAGAGAACTAGTCATCCCTTCCCAAAGTTACGCATTTTGGACCTCTCTGACAACAACTTTTCCGGTCGACTGCCAGCAGAGTACATTGCCAACTTAATAGCCATGAAGAATGAAGAGAAAGGCAGTTTACGTTATATGGGTGACCTAAACTATGAAGATACCATTACAGTGTTCGTGAAAGGGACGGAGTTGGTGCTGGTGAAAATTCTGACCGTGTTTACAACCATTGACTTGTCAAGGAACTTCTTCGAAGGAGAGATCCCAGAATCAATCGGAGATCTGAAAGCACTCAAGGGACTCAACATTTCTCATAACAATCTAACTGGCAGGATCCCTTCTTCTGTGGGGAATCTTACTGATCTTGAGTGGCTGGACCTATCCTCGAACAAGCTCAATGGGAAGATCCCCAGAGGATTGGCGGATCTTACGTCACTCACCACCTTGAATCTCTCGTATAACCAGCTCGTGGGACCAATTCCTCATGGCCCGCAAATGGATACATTCAACCACTCCTTTGACGGGAATCCTGGCCTGTGCGGTCCTCCATTGTCAGATACATGTGATACTTCGAAGCAGTCACCACCGCATGCAGTTTCCCCTGAAGAAGAAGAAGAAGAAGAAGAAGAAGAAGGGCATTGGATTGAATGGAGGGCAGTGGCAATGGGCTCAGGATGCGGACTCATCCTTGGGATATCAGTGGGATATATTATGCTGGAAACCGGGAGACCGAGATGGTTGGTGAGAATGGTTGACAGGAAAAAGCGTAGGAAAACAAACAGGCTGAAAAGAAATGCGGCTCCGAGAAATCTTCTCAGGTACCTTTTCATGGCAGATTTTCCATTTATATATAAATGGCCATAAAAATGCACGGTTATTGCTCAACTTAATTTTCTAACTGTAAAAGACAATAATCAGGCGGAGCACCAGAGGCCAATGAGATGGGAGACCAGGCAAAAACCGGTACATGGAGGTTCCGTCGAGGGGAATAGCAATTTATCGGTGTGAAGTAGAAAGCTAAACAGCCTTATTCCATAAGCATTTTTACTTTTGTTCTTATTTTGGGTTTGAAGTGGAATGGCAATACCAATGTGCCTTCTCAGCTAAATCTTAATCATAATATGGAATATCCTTCTTGTCTCAATAAATATATTGAAGAATCTAATCGAAATTAAAGCCATCTAATCCGAGTCTTTCGAGTTATTAAACAAAGATGGACACACTTACCTCCAATCAATTTTCTGTTCAAGGCAGAGATGAATCTGCGGAACCAAATCTACGAAACTGAAGGATCCTTAATATATCAACAGAACAAAGACTCCGACATTTTTGTCCATGTTATTTATGGCCCAAATCGTTGCTTCCTGACCACTGAAAAAGAATTGAGGCCACTAATAAACAGCTCGACAAATTGACACCAATGACTACAAGTTCGGTGCCACATCGTCCTATGAATTCCATAACAGTCATAAATTTGTTCACAGTATCTATCTGCACTTCAGCATCACCACAAGCTCCTGCCCTGCCCTGCCTCTGTTACTGCATTCTTCTGCACCATCATTAAACTCGAGAGGTCGCATGACAGAAGAATTTCTCGCATTCCACAAATAAGTCAGAATTTTCTGGATCAAAATGATCTGTAATTCATGCAAAAACCTCTTTATACAATGCCATGTTCAATAAGGATAAAAATAAAGAAAGATTATTTATGGTTCATCAATCTCAGTTTTAGAAAGGACGTACAACGATATCCAAAAAGTTTCTTTTCTTTTTCCAACTAAGTATACAGTGGTATGTTCGTAAGGATATAGAGAATTTTATTAACAGTCAGTCGATTCCACCTTATCTCTAAGAAACGCTAATTTGACTCCATGGTAATCAGAAACGCTAATTTGACTCCATGGTAATCCATCTCTACAAGTCTACGGTCAGAGTTCGTACCGAACATTCATTCTTTCATAATCACTTGAGATGCCTTTGAGAAACACTGCATCTATTGAGAACCCACCATTTCTTATCTGAAAATGACCTCATGGAATAATGGGGCAAGATGCGACGAATTAAATATGGAGAATCGACCTCATTAATTAAATATACATCACTGTGCTACACCCTTTTTTTACTTTTTATTCAATTTTTAATGAATAAAAAAAAAGAGAGAAGCCTTTTTACTTATTTATTTTGTCCTTATTCGGCAACTTAAAAATAATTCCCCCTTTTTATTTTACTTCCTCTTAACTCCTGATTTTATTTTAGTAATTCAAGTTGTAGACTCTTAAAATGTTTGGGACAGGGAGGATAGGCCAAAAAATTAAAATTTTATTAAACCAACAATTTGATCCTTCCTTCTTAAAGGAGACGAGTTAGATGAACAGGCCAGCAATGGCATCTACTTGCCATGGCATGTCTTTCTTAAAGCTATTCAAATGGAACAATTTATCATATCATATGCACCAGCATGTATCATGACTGCCCTTATACAGATCAAACACAACCCAAAGCAACTCTTTGAAACCTTAAATATATGCTGAATCTATACTTGATGATTTCTATTGATGCGATTGTTTGGGTGAAAGATAAATATATGCGAAGGTTGAGTTCCGTTAATTTTCTTCGAGCTAAAAGAAATCTGATGAGATGAGATTGTCTAAGCTTATGTGTGGGTTATACTTGATAGTTTCAATCGACGTGTCTGTTTGAGTAAAAGTTTGATCTTTGAGGGTTGAGTTGTGTTTGGAAATGGATTGCTTGGCAAAGTCCATCGTGCTGCTGTGATGAAGTGGGTACATATATGGTTGTGTTTAACTTATATTTCTAATTATTTGGTTAATTGAAAGTTTGAGTGTTCTTAGTCACGATTCGGAAATGCAAGAGAGCTGATATGTACATGCACTCGTGTGCTTGTTTAAGGTTTCAAAGAGTTGCTTCGGCTTGTGTTTGATCTGTATAAGGTCAGTCATGATACATGCTGGTGCATATGATATGATAAATTGTTCCATTTGAATAGCTTTGAGAAAGACATGCCATTGCAAGTAGATGCAAGTTGTGACTGATGCGTCCACACACACACACACATATATATATATATGCACACGTGTCTAAATACACCTCCTATGAGAGGTGAGTTCTCTGGAAGGGATGAATGAAGTGCCCCCCATAGGGGAAATATATAAAGTGTGCCCCGGAAGGAATGATTGAATCACTAGCCAGTTGATGATTGCTTCCCATCTGTGTATATCGATGTGACTGAATGGTACTAGTGATTGTTTATGAATCTGAATTGCTGTAATTGATATTGCTTTTGAATTGATATTGTGAAGGTAATGAAAGGAAAATTTATTGATCTTACTTCTGTTTCATGGTTTATTGAGTGTAATTGTAGTTCATTTTATGTCACTTGCTTGGTCTCGATATTAGTGCTTCGATTAGAGCTTTAAGTTCAACCCTTAATTTTAAACATTTCAGATCAGTAAAAGTTCGAGGATTTGATATCTGAGTTTTGTGGATAACTTTTATAAAGTATGTTGTGGGATCCATATGCATAGTGAATTTGGGTTTGTGCTTTATTTGTCTGACAACAACAATTTTTGTAGTTAATATTATGAATATATGTAAAGTATAGTTGCTCTGATGATTAAGGACATTGTGTAAAGTATTTTCATTTTAATATAGATTTGAACAAAATAATCTATTATATCCAAAAGGTTTTTGCATGCTTCCGCAAATTTTAATTGATTGCTCATTGCCGGTCATGATCCGAGATTAGGCTAAGGCTCGATGTCGATTCGTGACAATCCAAGTAAATCGAATCAAGACCAGGTGGCGCATTCACTATATCAGAAAAAGCACAAGATAAAATTCACAATGAGTTTACTTGGAATATACTATGTAGGGAACCGAAACAGAAAGGTATTCATAATGCTAGTACAGTCGGAGGTGCGGATGTGTACCCTCTAGTTCATCCACAAGGCAGGGAGGCAGTGAAGAGAGAGAACAGATCAAAATCACAAGGAAAAGCTCCCGATCTGGATGAGGTAGTGGAAACAGTCACATCCAAATGCATAAGGAAAGCTTCTATGTATGAGGATCTGATGATAATGAAGGAAAATGAGTTAATGAAGGAAAACGAGTTCGAGCTCAGGAAGGAGGCAATTGCGGTGAACAAAAGGTTGGAGCAACAAAAGGAAAAGGAATGTACCCTGCAAATCCTTCAAACAAACACAATTGGATATTCACTGAAAATGCTTGTCTTTCATGAGAAGATGCTCGCAGCAGCCCTAACAAAGTACTTGTAATTTCATGTTTCAACTTTAGCAATGCACTAGCAATTTTATGTTTCAACTTTATCTATGAACTTGTAATTTATGTTTCTAATCTCAACGTAAAGAAATTTAAAATTCGGTATATCATGTCTTATGAAAGATTAATTAATTAATCTAAATTTTAAAAACTAAATGTTGGAAAATAACCGTTACCAAATAGCTGTTGAAAACTAGCCTTTGAAAAATAGCCATTTCAATCCATCCTCTTTATAAAATGCTTTCAATCTCATATGCACTCAATCACATCCTCTCATCTGCACTAATTCACATCCTCTCAAAACACTTATCCATCATGCATCCTCTAAACATGGTCGAAAACCAGGATCAACCAAACTTCTTCTCAGAGTAGAGAGACTCTTGATGATCGATAACCCAAAGTAGAGAGAGAGAGTGAGTGAATAAAAACGGGCGAGATTCTGACAGTGACAGGTCGAGACTTTCATTTACAGTGCAAGAAGTCCAAAACCACATCCGCTATCAATTAGCTCAGGGCCTAATTGAAATACTTCTCAGAGCTTCCGAATGCAGAGGAACAGCCTCTGATCAAGGTCGAACTTGTGGAGATTCGAGGGATCCCCTCTCAGCATCATCAGGAGACCGCCATACGAAACATATATCTCCCTGTGAACCGAGCACCAGAAAAAGATGAGAAGTCTCCGGTGTTAGGTGAAATGAAACTAAGGTAACTCGAATTTACTTGTATCATCAACACAAACTCAAAACAATCAGTCGCGAACAGCATGGTCATTTTATGATATATATCATAGTTATTTGTGTGTTTGTAGCATTTGAAGGTAAACGATACTCTCTTGTCTGCAACTGAATCACTTTCCGGTTGATCACACCCATTTTGGATGGGAATGATAATAAATTTTCACAAAAGATACTCTCTCAGCTACAAGTGAATCAATTGCCAGTTGACAACTTCCGTTTGGGTGGGAATGATTCCACAACTATGAGCTCACTGCAGAGAGCTTCTCAGGCTGCAGGCATTTTTGGAGATTTTGCCAAACTAACTACTTAGGAAACATCAGCAGAAAACCAAACTGAATTGAAAAAAAATAACTAGACCAAATGTGACCCTCTCAATTTTTTATTTTGCTTGCCTTCTACTGAACGGAGGAAAAACAGTAGGAAACCGATATAGTAGAAAACATAAGGAAACCCCATCTACCCAGTGTAACCTAGATAATCAAGGTAAAACAGCAGAGCAGTTTGAAGATTTAGGACATACGCTTTGACTCCTCTTCCAGAACCTTTAGCGGCAGCTTTTACAGGATCCTCTTCTGATATCTTATACAGCTTACCATGCATTATGTATTCATACTTGTCCGCAATAGACTTTCTTTGACCCTGAGATTGAAGTTCAAGAAACAAAAGTTAAAGGTGATTCATTGTTTGAAATTCATTGTTTGAATTAATTAAAGAGGACAGCGAAAAATTACAGAATAAATAGCACAAGGACCACATGTGCTGGTTCGCAACCAAGTTATTAATCCAAGAAATAAAGAAGTTCTGAAAAAGAAATGCTTACATGGATCTATAGAATAAGTGGGCTTGACAGCACATCGTTATCAGCAAAAAGTTTTAACACCAAGATTGTATCTCAAAGTCAACAGGCTTAGCATAAAGGCATGAAATAGTACATCATACCATAATAAGTCCATCATCCTTGGCTCAAGCAGCTAAAATGCAGATGTTACATTATATGCATTTTTTTGAAAGAAAAGTTCAATGGTTAGGAAAGCCACTCATGTTTGCTGATGGAGAAGTTTTACTATCAAAACGTATGAAGCACTTTAAAGCTTTAAAGCATCAGTATATTTAAAAGGTGACCAGGAAAGTGAAACAGCCATTAACATTAGTATGCAAGTGCCACAAGGAGAGTAAGAGGCAGTATAGAGGATGAAACGGAAGGATCAGTATTAGCTGGCTTGAAGAAAATTACCGGAGTATAATATCCAGAGTCAGGTGTTCCATCTAAGTTCAATGTGGTGGCTAATGCCATGGTGAACTTCTCTCCCGCAGCCATCGAGTATATCTCAGAATTTATATCCAAGTGCATGAACATGTCAAATCTTTCACTCCGTGCTTCAATTCGAGTAACTGGAGAAAACCAAGAACACCAACCATGAGCATACACCTAACAAGGGAATTATTTCATTGTGGGAAATTGAAAGGTCTCTTCCCATTTTCTAATATGCAGCAGAATTAACTGCAACTCATAAGACAAGGGAGACTGCACACAATAAACAAAGTGGCCAGAACAATTTGGTTCATAACAAATCAAATGTTACCCACTATAGAAAATGATGGATACACATATATAATGATTCCAAGAAAAGGAAAAGGGTTAATTCTTAATCCTGAGTTTAGGGGTTTCAGCTAGGCGGACGCCTCTCTTAATATATTCTTACAAAACCACACAACCCTTTCCTCTCGCCCCCCAGCATAAGACATTACTGATACCGTCGTTCAGCTTTCACTCCATGACAACTCAAAGTCGGACAACCTCCTTCCATCCAAGAGAGACTCTCTTATGAAGCCACACTCCATAATTGAAAACGCCCGAATCAAAACTTTTTCGATAAAACTAAAACGCAACTATGACACCATTTTAAGCCTCTCCTCAATTCGAGCGGAACCACACCCCAAGAACCCAACTTGCACAATCCTGAGAAAATTTAAGAACTCAAAAACTCGAAATTGAACTCTCCATACACAAAAGGAAACAGCTTCCAAATCCCCTTTTTGAGCTACCAGCATCAATAAAAACATTCTCAATATTCCAACGCAATAGCAACACTCCACTAAAATACTACACATTTCCTTCAGATTAAAGAGCGGCTGCCGGTGTATCGGAAACAGGAGCGAGAGCGAAGAAGTGGGGCTGGAAGCATCACCTTTGTCGAACTTTTTGCCGTCAGGATCGAGCTTCTCGACCCTGAAGACATCCTCGAGAAGAATCATGATTGTTCCTCGGAATCAATAGAGGCAACCTGCGGGTTGATCGAAGAAACACCGAGGGAGCAAGAGGAGAAGGAAAAACCCTATGAGAGGAGAAGAAAGAAGAAGAAGAAGAAGAAGAGCAGGTGAAGAAAGGTTTAATGCGGGCGGGGGAGGAAAGTGGGCAATGGGCATCGGTCAGAACGGTTCGAGGTGAACCGGAACTGATACGAGCCGAACCTCAAAGTGGAAACCCTAAACCGGATTATCGTAATATACTAAAAAAGTCCCTTAACTTTGAAGGTTGGTTAAATTTAATCCCTCCCCGATTCCATGGCTATCACCTCCATTACTTAATAAAATCTAGCCGGTTGTTCGTAATTATTTTACATCTCGAGCATGGGTTTTGGCTTCGGACCTATGGAATCTGAACTACTCCAATTTGGATGGAATAACTCTGCATGACCTAAAATCGTCCATGCTCCAATCCTATATATTATAGTTCATATTCTAATTTAGATGGAATAACATGACCGCAGTCATATCACTCTAGGCACCATGATTGTAATAATAACCGCGACTTCATCTTCTCAATTTTTTACAGTCGCCTCTTTCTCATTTTTAGAATTTTTTTAGTTTTCATGATCAGTATAAGCCAGTGGATGCACAATACAAGAGTACAAAATCTAGTATACTGTTGACTCTCCTCCCCTGTCCAAGTAAGGAAAGTTTAACCTCCACTCCTAACCAAATTGAAGGTTGCTACCACTCTCCATTATATCTTCGCTTTAATCTCTCTCTCTCTCTCTCTTTTTATTTTATTTTTTTTCCCTTGAGTAATCTCTGTGTATGCTGGACATAATATCTATTTTCTACCCTTGTGAGGCACACCCTTTTATATTGAGTTCTCATTCACTTCCATGAGCATGACTTTCTAGTTTTTTTTTATACTTTTCCTACCAAATAATCGGTCAACTTGCCAACTTATCTTCTGATCTTTTTTTTGAATTAACTTATATTCTTAACTCTTTTACGTCATTCATAACCCAATATTCCCTATCATATCCCATGAGAGCTATGATAAATGGACGGAATGTATCTGATTGAAATATTTTCAATCTTTATCTACTCAATTGTTCTTCTCTTTCTTGAGAAGAATATCTTTTTGCTTGTGACGTGAAAGATTTGAAATTTTTTAACAAAATCGCCACCACCATTCTCGTACGTAAACCACAAAACAGGTTTTCAAATAAAGGCCAGCGATGGTCACGCTGGGCCTAAGTGAAAAATAACTTAAGCGGGGGAGGACCAAAATGGTACATTAAAATAATATGAGAACTAAATTGAAAATTTACTAGTTTTCTGCTCTGCTTCCCGGCCTTTTCTGTTCTTCATTGCCGCTCTGCTCTGAAGCCTCACAAGTCACAAACCTCCATGATTTCTGCTCCCATGACTTCTCTCATGGCGGTCCCCTTACCCCGGACAGCCCCTCTTGGCCGAACCAACGGGCAGCTCCCCCTCCTCCTCCGTGCCTTTCATCGGCCAAGGCCCAGCCACGTCACCTGTGGCCTCCGAGGGACCGGCCGCCGGGGGCCGCTCTGGCGGTCGGACGTGCTGTCCACGGAGTCGATACAGGCCGTACAGTCCCTGAAGCTGGCGAAGTCGACCCCGAGGCTGGGGCAGGTCCTGAGCGGGAGGCTGTCGAGGCTGCTGAAGGCGGATCTTTTGAACGCTTTGTCCGAGTTGCAGCGGCAGAACGAGCTCGATTTGGCCCTCATGGTACGGTTGCTTTTCACTGCTCCAAACTCTTCGTCAGTGTTACAAACCTCGGACTGTACCAATGATTAGCTCTTTAGATATTTTTATTAAGAGCATTAACCGACATTTCGCCGAGCATGAGTCTTAACCGTGCATTGCGAGGCATCGTAGTTGTGGCAAGTATGCGTCGAAGTCTCGGTGGATATTGGTTTTGTATGGCCTAGTTAACCGTTAACCCGTGTGTTCATTTACGCCGAAGCTTTGAGAGACATGGGTCAGTGGTATTGCCTTCATAGCTATTATGACATGCCGACATATTTGTTATGAGTCAAGAGGATTATAGAAGCTATTAGCCTTGTACTACGGATCTGCAGTGGTGCTGCAACTAAAAAATTATCATGATTTTTAAAACTCTCCCTCTTGTGTTACTGAACGTTTGAGCGCCACGGGCTTGTGGTATTACATTCATATCTATTACAACACGTAGATGTGTTGTCAGGATCCAAGAGGATTACAGAAGCTACTAGGCATGTACTATGGATCAATGTCAGTGCTGCAACTAAGAAAAATACCACGATTTTTGAACTATTGATCTTGTGTTATCTCTTCTGCTGTTTCTCTGTGTCATTCTTTGTTCTTTCTCACTCGCTAGGCATCACTTCCCATATTTTTCGCAAGTTTGCTCAGACTAGTTGGTATCGAGGATTTAAAGAACAAAGCAAAATGCATTTGCAGAGAGGTAGTTGAAGTAGAGGTGGTAGGAAAGTGAAGAATGAGGGAACTTTCTGGTTTGTTTGGATGGATTTTGTAGTGAAGTCCAAGAAATGAACACTTCTCCATTGAATGATTTTATCCCTTCTTCACCTTTTCTGTTGAATTTTGTGGTTTTCGAGCTGTTGAAGTATATTCGGCATTGTTTTTCCATTACATCTAAAACGAATTCAGGCTTTTAGGTCTTCAAACACGTACAGAAAGAAGTGTGGTACGAACCAGATCTAGATTTATACTGCGACATGATCCATTTATTGGGGAGGAATAAAATGATCGAAAGGGCGGAGGATTTATTTTCTGAGATGAGGAGATGTGGGCTGGAACCGGACACGCGGACGTATACTGAGATGATCGGAGCGTATTTTAAAGTGGGTATGATTGAGAAGGCAATTGAAACGTATGAGGTGATGAAGGCAGAAGGGTGCACACCAGACCGATTAACCCTCACCATTCTGATAAGGAACCTCGACAATCATGGAGAAGAAGCTCTTGCAGCAAATGTGAAGAAAGAATGTTATGAATACATGGATTCTCCGAGAAAGTTCCTTGAAGAAGCCCAGCGAAAATATGTAAGAATCCTCTTCGTATCATTTGAATTATTTACTGTAACTCCCTTCTCCTCAAATGGTTGACAGTATCATGCTGTACAGTTTTTCGGTATAGTTTCCTTGGAACCTAAACGATTATATCGAAAACTTTGGAGAAATTTCCCATGCTTGTTGATAACAAGACGTTGTAGTTTAATGGAATTTGATAGTTGCTTACATCTTGTGATTGGCTTTCCTGACACTGGTTTTATTTTCCAGCCAAAGAGAAAATCGATCAATCTCGTCTGAAGACTTCAGCAAGAATATGCTCTCTATTGTTCCGGCAGCTACAAGTTTTGCGAAGTCAATAGACACCATCACAGGTTCCATAGAACCTTCACTTCAGTGGGGCAGAGTTCTTGATATCGCTGGTCCAAATGCTTTAACCATTTCTTGGTCAGTGACCTAGCCAAGATGAAAGTCGTAGTTCTCCGATGAAACTTCTGAGAAGTTGTTTAGATCGATTTTATTTTCCAAAATTTTTAGGATACATTCAGGAAAAATGGGGAAGCTGATTATTTATTGCTGTACATATTTCTGTGTGCATATTAGATTGAATACTTTATGGCTTTTTGTTCACTATGGACATAGTAAAGTCACTATACCTGGAAAGAAGCAGAATGTGATTCCTCGACTTTACGGTTTACACATTATTCTCCTTTCCAGCCTTCAAGGGTCCCAACTACTATGGGCATTTTGCGGTTCTTAATTTTAATCTTTGTCCTTTCAAAAGACTGCTTTTCTTCAGGCGTCAAACGGTCATCAGACACCAATAACGCATTGGCTAATCCATTAGATACGGGGATCCCATGGCATGCCTGTTATATTGTCGTACCAAATCTATTATAAGAGGTCAATATCAGGTTATAATGTTAGTGTTTATCATAAGCCATCAAATTGTCGGCAAATGTCTGGGCTTTAGGCCTTCGGCCCCTAATTCATCAAAAAAAAAAGGAAAAAAAATAACTCGGCCAATGTTAAGTTGGAAGCTTCAATATGGTATAATGGGATTGTACTTGTTTTCCATTGATGATTAATGCACACGAAGATATGCAATGAACGATAACAGAGAGTTGGGACAGTAATGGTACAAGGTTTGCCCGACTTTAGGTGCAGAGGTGAACGAATAGGTATGGTACGAACATCATCAATAATCCTAACAGAGAAACTGTTACGAAATTCACTCCTTGAGTAGGCCTATGGAGAATATGATCGATAATTGCCTTCCACAGACTAGCGTAGAAGATGTCGGTGCTAGGACTGGCTTAGCACGACGAATTAACCGTCCACCTCATACAGATAGGGAATTTCTCAGTAAATTATGCTCTCCTATTACTATTATGAGAAGTGTAATGACTCTACAAAGAACTAAGAAATTGCAGTGTAATATAAATACAAACACAAGGACGTTGACTGCTTCTGCTACAGAATCACAAAACAAACAGAGAGGCCACATATTTTCACGATGATAATTAAGCAAAGCACCCTATTGATCTGAGATAAGAGGCAAACACAAAGAAATTTCCTCACTTATCTATCATCAATATTATTATTTTTCATTTTTTCAGCCGACCAAGTGACTGGGGGAGTTGTTGAACATACTGTGCCACATGTAAGCCCGGGAAAGCACCATCTCCAGCTCCAGGTGTGTCCAGTTGTTTGTCGGGAGGTGCTGAATGAACATCACCATCTCCTGGAAATCGAGCTTCTGAAGTTTCTCCGACCACTGGAAACAGCAAAAACCGAGAAGAGTTTGGATCACTAGAGGAAACTTCACTAAAGCGAGAGTTAACAATGCGCACGGTAGCCCGTTATGACACATTGAAAAAGTAACTTGATGATGAAGAGGGGAGATACCGAATCCTTTGTTAGGGCAATGCTGAAGAACAAGCTTTGAAAAAACTTGTGATTTGCCTACTAATTTAAAGGGTATGCTTGACATGATATTCTGGGAAGTGAATGGATTGCAGCAGCATAGAAAGCAACCCCTTTTTTTGTACATTGCTTCATAATCGAATGTTACCTAATCATGTATAGTGATATGATGAAGTATCTACTATTGCACGTGATATTCTTGCATGCCATTCAGGAAAACAATTTTACTTACATCTCAGCTGAGCAAATTGTCCTTTTATAGGTAGAATGAAAGTGAAAGCAATTCAGATAAAAATACAGGAAGCTTTTTCAGACATTAGTCCAACGCAGAAAAATCTTTACCAATCAAAAAGCTGTGAAGCAATCATTAGTTTTCTCACAGATCCTCAAACAAGAGAAGAACATGAAAATAATAATGAACTTTCTCAGAAACAGACGACTATACAAACAGAGCAGCATAAAAGAGTCTTCTCACCGTTAATAAAAAGCTGGCGAAAATGTAAATGAGGAAATCAGGCAAAGCGTCTCCTTCAGCAAGGTATGTGTCCCACAATCGAGTAACTAGATGGAATGGGATCTAACAAGGCAACGCACATAGTTAGCTTCAATTTTTCTTCTTTTTTTTTTAAAAAAAATCAAAGAAGAGAGGAGGATGTTTTAAATAGCATACAATCTTCCTCAAAAACAGCACCCCATAAAGAATAATTATTACCATTATAAACATGACCTATAGTATGTCAGTAGGAGAAGAAACAAACCTCACGTATTAAAAGACAGTTGAACCATCGAAATGCGAACTGCAGAAACTCGAGGCCTTGCTCTTCCATGTGTCTCGAGACAGGTTCTGTTGGAATTTAGACAGGATATTCAATCAATGGATGTAGGTACTCAAGTATCTAGAGAACCATAACAAGAAGAAAACAGTCTCTGAACCTTACTAAAGAACTAACCATCAATGCGCCTAACCAATTCCTTCAACTTGAAAACGAGTCTTTGTATCCCAGGCTGGGCAAACGTGTAATGGTCTTGCATTCCATCAAGTAACTTTGTGAGACACCAATAGCAATCAGCCTCCAAGTTAGAGATCTGCTCTGAGGACAGATCAGATATCGACCAATTTTCTACACCTCCTTCCAAGTATTCAGATAAAAAGACAACAAGGAATGGTGTAACAAGATCATTTATTCCTTGAACATATCCACTGGCAGGGTGTCGAATAGCCCTGGAAAAGATCAGAAAAATGGTTAAGGATTCTTAGCAGGAAAGGATTAAGTATTTACAGAATAAATTTCTTTTTTTTTAAGTATCTTTGGATAAATATTTATAGAATTATTGTGGGCTTTCATACGTAAACTGTAGCTTTTGAAATTTCCAAATCATTCAGTTAAGATGGCCTGTCAACATTAATGATCCCTTAGGTGCTACATTTCTATCATTGATCCATAAGGTGGCTTGTCATTTGGTTATTTCCTTTGTGTTATGCAGGGAGACACATTCTTTTGTATAATTATTGCACTGCAGATTTTCTGCTAGATCACGATTCTAATCAAAGCACTGTCTTCAAGAAAATAAAGTTCCTTACCAGGTATAAAGGACGCGCTCCAAGGACTTCTGTACTTGTGTTTGCTGAAAGAACAAAACATCGGGCACTGTTCTTGGACAATCAACAGCAATCTAGGTAGATCATCAAAAGAGAGTGTCAGCAGTTTTGTCAGCAGCAACGTACTACAATCAGTTTCTTGTGCAGCCATTAGCTAAGGCACCTGACGGAGCATGCTGATCTCTTCATCTGATCGTTCAGAATCTGGAATGTCATAATACTGAGCAACACAGTCGAGATACTCGAGGCGCTTCCTTTTCAAAACTCCCTCCCTTCTATCTGAATTAGGCGGTGCATATCCCTGTTGTCAGTTCATTTTTAATTTTTGTACTGGTAAAGAAGTGCAAAATTAAGACAGCTAGCATAATGTGAAGACAGTAAAACCACCTCAGGGGTGATGAATATTCTAGGAGATGAACACCAAAATTCTATATGAGGTGATAGAATATAGCTTCTCATGCAGATTTTCTATCCTTCCAACATTACAATCAGTTTGCCACTTTGGGTTCAAAGTAATGGCAGAGTACACATGATCAGTACTTAATTTAACTACAGCAGTAGAACGATGGATGCCAATACCATTAATATGACAATCTGTAATAAACAAAACTTTCACCAACAGATAATGGCTTCTGAAACGTAATGATGTTGGGATTGCTAACATGATAGGAACCACAAAGTCAATCTCATCGATGATGAAACTTCAATCCTCATGAACGGTACTGCTGGAGTGCATAGACAGAGCAACTGAGTTGACTATCCACACTCAACCAAATAATCATTAAAAAAAAAACGTATGATACTACTAGAAAAAGGCAGTTCCTGCCATGCTAAAGGTTGGCGTACTTCCAAAGCAGCAGCACCTGCCATGTTTCTGATTTTTTAAAAATTTATATCTGACGGCGCAAATCATTAAAGGGGCTAAATACCTCACAGATCTTCTCGTAATCCATTTACCATTTAATACCATGACTCATATAAAAGAACTAAACTGGAAGCTGAAGCTAGTTATGGAGGAACTTTCACAAACTCGTGCTTATTTCAGAGAGGAAGGTTCTCTTTAGCTCACTAAAATTCAGGGCTTTCTGTCAAACTTCCTGAACATAGCAGCAAAAATTCATAGCAGGTACCTTACAAGAGGAGCCTTCAAATAGTACAGCTCACTTAAAGAGAAGCCCATGCAGTTACACACCAGACAATCAGTCAACCACATATTGAAGTTAATAGATCAAACTAAAAGTACTTGCTTACCAAGAGAAGCCTCCAAACATTTGGGCGCATGTAAGGGGGTACGCCACTCCATGCCAGCTCACGTAGTCTTTCTACATAATAAACAAAGATATAGAAAAGAACTAAAATACCGAGACTGGTTAAAAAGAAAAATCTATTTGATGGCAAATAAAGATTTGAACAACTTTCCATGAAATTTAGAAACAAAAAGGTATTTCTTCAACAAATTACAGTCCAAATATAAGTCAGGTGAAAATAAGGGAGAATCAGAAGTTCCTGTCCTCATTTAAGAGTCTACTTACTAAGCATGGCATATGAAGCTCAGAACACCTCAACTGACAATCCAAAAGGTCAATCCACATCCATTAGATTCTAGATATTTGCCATCTTCAATCAGTTAGTTGATAACGTAATTATAATTGCAGTAAGAAACAAGTAAATGACCAAAATAAACTTTGAAACTCCATTTTGCACATGCCATATGCTGCTAAAAGCCAAGCAAATAAGAGACCAAATTCAAGAGAAATCAGAAGTCAATGGAGGTTTCTTTGCCCTTTTTCTGGTTCAATCCAAAGGAAGAGCTCCTAAGATTTCAGCTGGGATGTCTAGGGAGAGTTGGAAGCACATTCAGAAAGTAATCCTGTTCTTAGGATTGAAAATTTTATTAATCTGTACCACAGCTATTAATATTGACTGATGGCATCTATTTAAAGGGTTAAGTAGCATTCTAAAATTATGCTACTCAAAATACAAGTTAGCCTTGCTAATTGCAGTCTCACAATGGACTTTACAAACTGAAAACTTCTTGTCAAAACCTTACAGATAAATGATTGTTGAAATCCCCAAAAGAATGCACTTTTCCCCAAATTATAATCAGTTCATCATAAAAAGCCAAAAGCAGTAGCAAGAAACATCCAACCAAGGCTCGTACCTAAAATAACAGTTGATGCTGAAAGCACCGTCGTGAATTTCATAATTCTTGCAGAATCAGTCGCTCTGGAACCGACTGTGGGTTTCTGAACATCTTTAGAAGTAATTTCAATGCTGGAGGTCGACGATTTTAATTTATTAGCACTTTCATGTGTTGTTGGCTTCTCAGTACCATTGATTTCATCCTAAACCAGAAAAAACTCTCATGTATATCATCCCTGTAATACTGCAATCAATGCCATTAAAGTTGCAATCATTTAAACATGACCACCACTAACATCAACAAATAGAGTAATACCTCCACCGATTTGTCCATGCGATCACTCGGGCCAGAATCGTTTTCCGAAAGACTTCTTTCATATTTAGGCGAGCGATCTTGCCAGGTCGAATCATCGAACGGATCTGACCTCCGGGTCAGCAACACCTTGCCGGGAATACTGCGGCCCTTAAGCAACCTGCACAGCCAAGTCACGATCACATAATAAACATTACCCACATGACATCAGAAAAACAGATAAATTCCTGATCCCATAAATGTAGCCGATTTAACTAAAATTGCGATCCCACTCTCAGCCCAGCTATCGAAATTCAAAACCTGCAGCTTCTCATGATTTCCAGCAGCCCTGGCAGAACCAGTAAATCAAGGAATGCTACATTTCCCAACCACATTCTTCTCCATGCATCATAGTTCACAAAACACTCAGCAGCAAGGAGCTGGGAAACATCGAAACCACTAAACACTTCTAAGCAGTGCTGAAGCAAGAGAGATCCGACTCGATAAGTCCAATGCTCGAAACTGAGCGAATCTCCGCAGAAATCAGACCCGAGCTAATCACAACCTACTGATAGCAATAGAGGCGACCAGCAGAGCCCCCTAACGTTGACCCGGACCAATCTAGCGATCCACAGTTCAAAACAATGAATCCAGACGAGTGAACAAGGAGCTTCGCGACATGGATCCGAATCCGATTTCACGGTCATCGTTTGAATTGGACTCCGAATCGAAGTCCGCCCCACTTCCAGGAGATGAGAATGGATACGAACTTGATCAGCAAATGAGCAAGAGAGAAGGAATTGGGGGTGGGGGGGAAGAGAGTACCCTTGGACGCTGCGAAGGGTCTGGTTGAATCTCGAATCGGGGCTGTCTTGGGGCTGCTTGTCGTCACTGTGGTGGCTGCTGTTCCTCATTGACGATGCTGCTGCTGCTCCTCTTCTTCCTCTTCTTCTTCTTCTGTTCTCTCTGCTACTCCAATCACCATTCTCTCTCTCTCCCCTCCGCTTCTCCCAAGTTTTTCTCTTTCTTTTTTTTTTCTTTTTTTTCCGCGATGAAAGAAAAAGGAAATCATGCAAAATTTGCAAAATAACGTGTGAATAAGGAAAATTTATTTCTCCATAATTCTTTTTTTAAGGTTAATGACATAATAAAGCACAACCTTTCAGTTAATTCTTATTTTTAGCCCGACTTTTACAGAAATAGCCAAAAAGGCATAACTTTTTTGTCAATTCTTATTTTTCCGTGATGAAAGAAATAGCGGTCATCACCCCCAATTGGCGTTGGCAGTGATGAAAGAGGTCATTGGCGACCTCGATCTGATTTCAAGTCTCCTTCGATTGCAGCGATGGGCCCCCCCCTTGCGGCCACCACCCCCCAATCAGGTTATCGACCATATGGTGGCCACAATCGGGGCCACCATTGCCCGCCCCCACCCCATTTTTCCTCAAGTTGGCCCTTCCCCATTCTTTTTTTAATTTTCAGAATAATTATTTATTAAATAAATTATGCGGGGTCTACTCATCCATTTGTGTTGCGCCAGATGACACCATTAAATCTGAGTTAGCCTTTAACTTAAAATAGACAAAAAAATTAACGTTGTGCTAGATTTGAAACTAAAATGAAAGGTCGTGTATTTTTGTGCTATTTCTGAAAAGTCATGCTAGAAATAGGAATTTAACAAAAAGTCGTGTTTTTTTTATATTATTAACCCCTGTTTTTTTTCTATACATCTTATATTAACACTAAGTTTTTAGATCCGTGCATTGTGCGGGTTCTATAAACGAAAATTTACAATAGAAAATTCCATTTATTTTTCCTATAGGGTTTTTAGTGAAATAGAAATTTGAGTAGGAGTATCAATTAAGAACTGTTTATTTTTAAATAGTACTTCTCTTCTTTTGAAAAAAAATAAAAGCAAAAAAGAAGAAAAAGAAATTAAAAAAAAACAATAAGAGAGGAAGAGAAGTCGAGAAGAAGAAAACAAGAAAAGAAATTTTTAAAAAAAAGTAGCACTCGAGACTTGTAGCTAAATATAGTAACTGGTAATAGAAGAAGAGATTAAGCTTTTGTGTTTGAGAGTGAAATGAAGAGGATTTTTAGACCATGAGATTTAATCTCGGGATTTAGTGGGTTTGAACTATTTTATTTCCCCTTATATATTACAACCAAATAGTTGGTTGAGATACCAAACCACATTACATTTGTTGAGGATTTTATCTCACTTGGAAAAGATAAATCAATATTCGTTAGTCTATATGAGACTTGGGTATCAACACTTATCAGCTTGAGTTTTTAAGTGACAATGGACATGAGCCCATATGAGTCTAATGGAAATTCAATATGGTATCAGAGCCCAGGTTAAGCGTATCTACGCTCACGCTCACATGCTCACCAAGACCACGCCAAGCCTAGTAAGTCTGAGAGTAGCCAAAAGAATGCCTCATGTTAGTACCCTTCACCTAAGCACGAAAGATGAGCTCGACTCAAGGTCAATTATTGAAGACGGATGTTCAAGGGCACGTGACAACATGTAAGCAAAAATATATCGCATATTGCATGTAGGGACGTGTGTTGAGGATATTAATCCCCATGGAAAAGATGACTCAATATTCATTGGTTTATATGAGACTTGGAAATTAACACTTAACAGCTTGAACTTTTAAGTATCAAGGAGCCATTGTATGCAATGGAAGTGGAGGGATGTGGACACAGGGAGCAACACCTCGGTTGAGGAGATGACAAGGATTACTAGGGTTGGGGGAGGTGAAGAGTTGCTTTCATCTGTCTTCTAGCTTAATTTAATAGTTTATGATTTCTTCTTTCTAATGGACGACTAATAGTTAGATTTGTAAATTATGTAGACTTGAACCATAAAAATAATAAGATAGAGTTTATATATAATTAAATAGGTTTAGGTTGTTAATGACATGCATATGTGATATATGACATACGGAGGCTTTCAAGGGCATTGAAGAATTTTTGGCATATTAAAATGAATGGATGAAAATGTGTCGCGAAACTTATGAAAGACCTTATTTTCATCTCATTTGTAGCATTATTATATTTCTTATATTTGTACAAGATGCATGCCCGTGCTATGCATAGTCTGTCATAAATTTTTTTGTTGAAAATTCTCGATATAATGTAATTACCTTAATAATGATTAATAAATGTAATTAAATAAAATTTTTAAAAAAAGATTGGAGAGAAAATAAAAAATAAAATTTCACTTCTTAGTAGGTCGACCTAGTTTAACTGGATTAATCGGAGTTAAATTGAGTTTCCGGATACAGAGTGCACATTGGGGAAAGGAAAAAAGAGAATGAGAGAGGGTGAAAGAGGGAGAGAGGAGAGAGTGGAAGAGAGAAAATATGAAGAAGGAAGTTGCAAATTGGAGGTTAAATGGGTGATTAAAAGCAATATTAAAATTACTATTTTGTCCTTATAACTTTCTCCTAATTTATGCAGCTTAAATTTATAATTTATATTTTTAAAAAGGACAATTTCGAAATAAGAAAAGTTATTTTAATTGTTATCCCATTTCCTTGTATAATATAGAAGATATAGATAAATAATTTAGCGCAACGCAATGTTTGAGGTTCCTTTTAATTTTAGCTTATGTTTTTTAAAAAATTTATAAGGCAGTCTTACATCTCTTTTCTATTTTAAATATGACCTACCTCTGTCCGCATTTGATGGAAAATGCGACGTGCCCCCAGCCTTTGTTGGGAGTAGGTGCTCTATCGAGAGGGGTGGCCCCATTGACGGCCCTTGTCAAGGGTGGTGACCTTGTGGAGAACCTGTATTGCATTTATATATTTCAATTTTTAATTTAATAAATAAATGCTTAAATTCGGTTCTGGTCGGGTCCGTCAGGTTGGGTTTCTAGAATCCGATACCTGACCCTAGGCCCAAAATTGAACAAAATACCCGCCCAAATTCCTAGTTGGATTTTTCCTAATTGGTTTGGCTCGGTTTTTTGGTTTTGAATTTTTAGATTTTCTCTTATATAAATGATAGTATTAAGTTCGATTAGACTCTCGAACTCTTGAGTCAAACATTATCAAACTCAGGCTAGGTGAGTTTGGCAATCTCGGCTTGAGCTTAATAAGATCGAGCTGTATTCGGGCTTTAGTCAAGTCGAGCTCCAATTGTTTGCAAGGGGGGCCTCGCCCTCGGCTTGATTGCATCACTAACCACGACCGGCACTTGTGAACGTCGGCGCAGGAAAATAATACCCCACTGCTGCATACACATTCAGTCATTGACGGCGGCAATTGACGGTTAAGCGTCCTTCCGTTATCTTCTCTGCAGGGGTTTAGGGTTTTGTTCCTCCGTCTCCTCTCATTTGGACGAGAGAGGGAAAATCAATGGCTGCGGAAACCGGAAGCCATGGCCAACCTCACAAAGCTCACCGGTCGCGGCAGGCCGGGCCGTCTGCGAAGAAGAAGAAGAAGGGCGGTTCCAAGTCCGACAAGGAGAACCTCTCCGAGGAGCAGAGGCGGCAGCAGAACCCCAAGGCATTCGCCTTCAATTCCTCCGTCAAGGCCAAGCGGCTGCAGTCTCGCTCCGTCGAGAAGGAGCAGCGCCGCCTCCACGTCCCAACCATCGACCGCACCTATGGCGAGCCTGCCCCGTACGTCGTCCTTGTTCATGGACCCCCCAAGGTATTGGCGAGATGCCAGCGGTTTAATATTGTATCAGGGAGCTGAGCAATTAGCCCAAAAACAAAACTTGAGAAAGATATGATTCGATCATTTTGTATATGTTGCTGTTGCGGAGTTGAACCCACCCTTTGCAAATTGCCCCGGGATGCACGGGATTATCAGGACCCAAATTGAATCATTATTCCAGCATATGCTGGTCCATTACGAACTGAATGCTAAACATTGTGATTTTCAAGCTTGGGATTGGTCCAGAGGTTTGTGGTTGGTTGAGTTGGATGGTCTTGAACCTTTTTTCCTTGTGCAGGTTGGGAAGTCACTTCTGATAAGGTCCCTCGTGAAGCACTACACTAAGCATAACTTGCCGGAAGTTCGAGGACCCATTACCATTGTGTCTGGTTAGTTTTTGCTCTCTACATATTATAATATTGTCAGTCAATTTGAGAATCAGTGGATGATTCCTTTTAATCGCAGCTGCTATAGAATGGCAACTACTATGTCCTGGATTGCTTAGAGTTTTAATTTGGAATAATGTATAAAGGGATTGCTTATAGCCTGTCTTCTTCTATGATGCACAGTCTAGAATCTGCTTTATAATATTATGTTGACTTTTACAGTTTTTTTGTTTTTGTAATATAATTTATTTAATGTATTAGGCAAGCAAAGGCGGGTGCAATTTGTGGAGTGCCCAAATGATATCAATGGCATGATTGATGCCGCCAAGTTCGCCGATCTAGCGTTACTGCTTATTGACGGAAGTTATGGCTTTGAAATGGTGAGCTCTTGTCATGTGCTTTGATTATTTCTTTGCAATCCTTGTTCAGTAATATATAATACCATGAAGACATCCTCTAAGTACCTTTTACGTGTATTATCGAAATTCTAGGTAGATATTAGGGAGTTACTAGGCAAGAAGAAATGTTAGGTGCTTAAACTGGAGATGTGGTTGATCCATGCGCTTGATGCCTTGTCTGGAATATGTAAGTTAATCTAATTGAACAAATGTTCTTTGCTCAATCGGGGGATGCTGCCTAGAACAGGCTTTCTTCCTCCCCTTTTTTCTATTTTTTGGTAAAATAGATTGTGGGACTTTTTTCCAGTCAGGAGAAAGTATGTTTCTTCCATGGACTGTATGCTCTTGATGACCAGTAATGTCATGTCCCTTTCAAGACATGGAAGTTTCTTCGCTGAGTTGTATGCTCGCAATAGTCAATGCTGTCATGTTCCTTAGAGACACTGTGACCCATTTTTACTGATAGATGAGGATGAACAGTTTGTTGGCAATTGAGATGCTATTAAACCTCTGGCTGTCGTGGCAGTTAGGTTCTCTCCTTGTTCATGATTCCTTTTGTATACATTCTAGGTTAGAGGGTTCAGTCCCAGTTGGTGCATTCGCTAGCACTACTGATACCTTAATAATTTAAAATTATGTCAAGCCCATTTATCTCTAAGAGAATTGTTGCATTCTTCCCATAGGTGAATCTTTCTTTCGTTCAATTGTCAATTTGTTATCTTTGGTGATCCTCATGCAGTTGATTGAATGCCTGCTTTTTTCTTTTGAAGCCATGTCAGTAGATTTGCCATTCTTGTTTTGCCCTAAAGCTTATTGTTATGAATTTCCCTCCAAATAGATTCAAATTTTTCCTGTCTTGTTCATCATGGAGGACCTTTGCAGATAGATGATATACTAAGTTGGACGCAAGAGTATCATTTTACTCTAGTTGAACAGATAATGCTGTATCATAGAATGTGAATCCATTCTTCGCTATTGTATTATGAGTTTGACTTGAGGAGGCGGTATTATATGCTTTTAATGTCATTGTTGGCTCTTTTCAGGAAACATTTGAATTTCTCAACATTCTGGACACTCATGGGCGCCCAAATCTCATGGGTGTCCTTACTCACCTTGATAAGTTTAAGGATCCGAAGAAACTTAAGAAAACAAAGCAGCGACTCAAGCATCGTTTCTGGACTGAGACTTATCAGGGATCAAAACTGTTTTACTTGTCTGGTCTAATTCATGGAAAGTGAGTACTCTATCATAAGACTCGTATAATATGCTCATTTGTGCTTCAGTTGGTTTATGATACCTTATGATTGAACAGGTACCTTAAACGCGAAGTTCACAATCTTGCGCGGTTCATTTCTGTTATGAAATTCCGTCCTTCGTCTTGGAGAAGTGCTCATCCATATATTCTAGCTGATCGTTTTGAAGATGTCACTCCTCCTGAAAGAGTGCAGCAAAATAGCAAATGCGACAGAAATGTTACTCTTTATGGTTATTTACGGGGCTGCAATTTGAAAAGGGGCGCAACGGTATTTGTTCAACATTTTATTAATTTTTACTTCCTATGCATTTGTATTTTTTTTCGAAATTCTGCATTCAGGCTTTGTCTTTTGGTAGTGATATTTCAATGCTTCCTTCAAATTTGGGCATTTTCTTGGAGTCTGATTAAGGTTTTTTTTATGATTCGCGTGCAACAAATAACAACAATGCGATGGTCACTTGTGGATTAGGTGCATATTGCTGGAGTTGGAGATTATAGTTTAGCTGGGGTGACAAGCTTAGCTGATCCTTGTCCTTTGCCATCAGCAGCCAAAAAGAAGGGACTCCGAGAAAAGGAAAAGTTATTTTATGCACCTATGTCTGGAGTTGGTGACCTCCTCTATGACAAGGATGCTGTCTACATCAATATTAATGATCACTTTGTTCAGTTTTCAAAAACTGATGAGGAAAATGGGGAAGTCAATCGAAAAGGTTTTTCCTCCTTCTAAAAGTTCACTTGATATACTTTTTGTAGTCTTTTCCTGTCAATATAGATCTAGCTTTATCAATCCTTTCTTGCTAATCCGTTAATAAACTCTGTTATATGCTTTTTCTTCTCTATAATGCTTTTCCTTTTAAACTTTAGCATGGAGCCTTTCTGATACCTTCTCAATTTTCCCTTTCATTAGGAAAGGAACCAGATGTGGGTGAGGTTTTGGTGAGGTCACTCCAGAACACAAAATATTCAGTTGATGAAAAGCTAGAGAAGAGTTTTATTGACCTATTCGGACGGAAACCTGATGTCTTCTCGAAAGCTAATGGGGAAGCAAAGGATATGCAGCAAGCTGTGGCTCAGGGTCATGAAATGGAGCCTCTAGGTTATCTAAAATCCGGAGAAGATTCTTTATCTGGTGAGACTGATGCTGAGAATGTGGATGGTTCAGAATCTTCTGATCAGGATGAATATGATAATGCCAACGAATCAATGAAACAAACCTTTATTAAAGATGGCTTTACAGAACATGTTGAGTTTCATGGGGGAAGGATGAGGAGGAAAGCTATTTTCGGAGGTGATGCTGATTATGGGGACTTAGATGCAGTAAGAACTCTATAAATTTGTTGGACTGAGCAGTATCTCTTTTTTTTTTTTTTAATGCTATCTTACATGTGGCCATTTGTGTTTATTTCTCATTTAAAGTTGTATTCAAACTTTACCTGTTCCTGATAAACTCATTTCTTTCGTGTTTATTGCATCAGGATTCCGATGGAGAGAATGAAGATGACAATAATGAGGATGATGTTCCCGGAGATGATGAAGATCTTAGTGATGAGGATAATAAGTCATCTGATTCTGACGTTTTAGATGATGATGATGATGATGTAGGGGATAATGGTATGGAGGGTCGTATTTAGTTCTGCAAATTATTTTTATCTTCCAATTATTGTGGATGGGTTACATCCATTATCTGTAGCAATCAAAAGATGGTTCTCAAAAAGTAATAGATGATTCTGAAAGCTGTTACTGCTTAGATGCATTTGAGGCATCCCATGAAACATTTCCTTCGGCTGCTAATGCTTACTGTTGTTTACCTTGTAGAAGAGGATATGGGTAATGTTTCAAAGTGGAAAGAATTTTTGGTGGAGAGGACAGTCTCAAGGCAACATAGGAATCTTATGCATGTTATCTATGGGACAACTGCTGCAGTATCAACTTCTGTAAATGAAGGACAGGAAGATGCAGACAGCGAGGAAGAGGAATTTTTCAAGCCAAAGGGAGAAGGAAGAAAGGTATTTTGTCTATGCTAGCAATACTTCTTAACATTGAACAGTTTTTAGACTTCTTCCATGGATTGCTAAGCATAAGTGAGTAATAGAATCTTTGGCTTCTCCTGCTAACGTTGCAGAATGTGAGAGAAGATTTAGCTGCTGAAGACATTAACAGAGAAGACTGTTCAAAGTTTGTTGGAAGCCTGAAAAAGTGGGAAGATGAAGAGGCTGTTGAAAGTATTCGTGACCGTTTTGTTACTGGAGATTGGTCAAAGGGTGCTTTCAGAAATCAAATGTCAGAGGATAACCAAGAAGTTGATGATGATGTTTTTGGTGACTTCGAAGATTTGGAAACTGGAGAGAAGTATGGAGATGACCAAGCGGAGGAATCTGAAAAAAAGGCTATGCAAATGGAGGATGATGCAGTGATTGAGGAGAGGAGGCTGAAAAAACTTGCTCTTCGGGCAAAGTTTGATTCTCTATATCCTTTACACTTAATGCCCAGATGAAATTTTATTGCTTTATTGCCCGTTTGTATTTGCAGGAGGCTTGGTTATGGAGCCAATCGCTGCAGTATCGTGTCCATATCTTTGTTGAGGTTTAGATAAGTGGCTAGGGACAATTCGTTATATGCTGGCTCTCTTCCTTTAGTCATTCAACTGGTATTTAATTTTTTATCTTGTTATTATATTGTTTCCCTTAACTATGGTCTACCTATGATGGAGAAGCACCAGAAGAGGATGATGATGACAAACAGGTTGGAGAATTTCACCACAGTAAAGCACATGAAGGTGGCTATTTTGACAAGGTAAACTGTTATAATCGATAATCAGAATGTCTTTTTTTTTTTGGTGGTAACTGGGTTAAATAATAATCTCCAGTCTATGCATATTAACCTTCCAGTTAAAGGAGGAGATTGAACTTCGGAAGCAGATGAACATAGCAGAGCTTAACGACTTGGATGAGACGACTCGGATAGAGATAGAGGGTTTCCGAACAGGGACCTACTTGAGGCTGGAGATTCATGATGTTCCTTATGAGATGGTTGAACATTTTGATCCCTGCCACCCTGTACTGGTTGGTGGAGTTGGTTATGGCGAGGAGAGTACTGGCTACATGCAGGTTAGATTGGAAATAACTTGTAGATTATTCCATTATTTCTCTTTTGTGCACAATTCTTCCAAAAGAATTTCCATCTCCATGACGTGTCCTTGCAAATTGTCTGGTTGATATTAATATCGCATATAGATTAAGGGTTGTATTTTCTATCCGACAGCTATACAGGACGTGGTGTTGATTCTTTCGTTGTACTTTCTTCAACAAAGTATGTGGTTGATAAGCAGTAAAGATTAGTTGTTACACCTGCTTGCTTGGTGATCCTTGTGCCTGGGGCTTTGCTATGACGATCTAGGACTGGAATGTACTTTTGTCACTTCCTGGAGTGAAAAATGCAAATTAATTGATACATAAAGAAAAAAAATACTATCATGAAGCAATTGCTTAATTAAGTTTAGGTACCAGTACGTGAAAAGTAAATTTTGTTTTTGTAGTTTGGCCACTGCTAGAGCTGCCTTCCTGGTCAGTTGTCCTTGGAATGTCAATGTTTTAGGAATTTTTTTCTGCGACATTCGACAATGTCAAGAACAAACCCAGAAGTGGGATCAATTTCACAGTTAATCTCAAGCCAAACTTATTCAAGATTTCATTTGATTATTATTCCTTAATGTTCCAGGCAAGGTTAAAGAAGCACAGGTGGCACAAGAAAGTTCTGAAGACCAGAGATCCCATAATTGTCTCCATTGGTTGGAGGCGTTACCAGACAATACCAATTTATGCTATTGAGGATCGCAATGGAAGGAATCGCATGCTGAAATACACACCAGAGCATATGCATTGTCTTGCCATGTTCTGGGGTCCGCTTGCACCACCCAATACTGGGGTTATTGCGGTCCAAAGCTTATCAAACAATCAGGTATGATGCATCATACTGAGTTTACATTGTTAACAAGCTTTCCTAAGCTGTATTTAGCCCATCTGTTGGGCCATATTTTCAATACTTGTAGTTTTGATGCTTGCTCGTTTAATCAAATTTCCTGTTGAATGATTAGTATCATTACTATTATAAAAGTACATAACTTAAAGAGATGTTTGTTGATTTTTCGTAATACCTTGTTTACCCTTTTTAACTAGACGTATTTAAATTCATTTTCTACCTTGTAGATGTTCTGGACCATTTTCAGTCTTTCAATGTATATCTACACAGACTTCTAATTCCTCTGAATCTAGACTGCACTTATTATCTGATGTATCTAGACTAGTTTTAATTGCATTTCCGTTCTTTCGAATTCCAGACAAATTTGAATTCTTACCCTTCATCAAGTTATGAATTAATCTTTTAATGACTTCGTTGTTTTGCATCTAAGAAATACATCAATATATTATAGAATATAATGGCTATTTAAGTATAAAAATCTGCAACGTGTATGTATTTCATGAGAAAAACACATCTACTCAATCTATTTCTCGATGTTCTTCCAGCTCTTCATCTTTTCATTTGATATGCAAAGTTTGCTCCAATTTTTTGACTCATAGCCTCAATGATGAAGTTTCCAGCCTTTACATATACCGAATTCTTCCTCTTAACCTAAGGTGCAGCTGCATTCTTTCAAAACCTTATATCGTTTTTATTTGTTTAGACATATCTTTTGCTTTGTATTTGTTTTTCATTAATTATAATATTTGATGTATATACAGATGAAACTTTTTGCAGTTCATGTAAGATCCAAACAAAATCACGATGCGCAAAGGATTATACTTGTAATAAACTATGAAAAAGGTGTGGTTTTTGTATGGTTTTTTGGGTTTTAACAAATTATTTCCTCTAATATAAAAATATGCATAATGATGTAGTAAATGAGATTTTGTCTTTTGTTTTTTTTTTTTGGGTTTAAGATGTAGTAAATGAGATTATCTTCATCTGCGTGTCGGACATTATTTTTTTTACTAGCAATTTGGAATGTACTTGAAGGAATCTCAGCAGCACGTTTTCCGTTACTTCAGTTAACTGTTTCAGAAAACTGTCAGGAGTTCAATCAACTAGCTTTCGTGGTGTCCCAGTGATAATTATTAAGTTTGATTCAAATTTGAGATTCTCTATAAGTTGTGCTAATTGATGGTTTGTTTTTCTAATCCAGAGCACAACTAGACCAAAGGAACTTGAGTTTGCACAAAATGATTGTCTGTTTAATTTAGGGTTAAATTTCTTGACAGTGCATTCATATGCATCTTTTAAAATGACATATTCACACGTGCTAATAAGAAGGCGGGCGAGCTAATGTGTTTATTGGAATTGGTGATCCTAATGATACGAACAATGTATTTCCACACAGCGCATCTCATTCATAATAATTAAAATTGCGAATATAAAGGAGTGATCAAAAGTGAGCTGTAGATGATCTCAAGCTAAAATGCTTGTGTGGAAGCATGATTTAATTCTTTTGCACATTGAATAATAAAAGTTGGTTCTGGGAATGGAATGTGGAGCCTCCATAGTATTTCTAGTTGTTTTTTACTTCGACTTACTGCTGCCTACAAATCTGATAGTTTATTTCTTTAATGCAACACATAAAACAATAGATATATGAGCTACCTTGAGATTATTACCCAGTAACTATCCCAAATATTGCCGTGAGATCTGCTGATCAAATGATTTCTTATTTACTCCATCATCAGTTCCTGATCAGCTGTAATCTTTCTATTGTTTAGGCAGCATTTCGAATAACAGCAACTGCAGTGATTCTTGAATTTAACCATGCGGCACGGATAATGAAGAAAATAAAGCTGGTCGGTTACCTTGCAGATTTTCAAGAAGACTGCCCTTGTAAAGGATATGTTTACTTCAGATCTTGAGATTGCAAGGTTTGAAGGTGCAGCAGTTCGAACTGTGAGTGGGATTCGTGGGCAGGTGAAAAAGGTAAGCTGTCGTTATAAAGTTCATGGATGTACATCC